>NW_006921727.1:6816117-6856355 GCF_000298275.1 Orycteropus afer afer
TACATACATATACATATATATATATATATGAAATCTAACAACTTTCCATGAAGAAATAAATCCTAGAAACTTGTTAAAAAGAACTGATTCTTAATACTAACTCATCTTAAACTATTTTATTTCTCATCAGAATGAAGAAAAATAGTTATAAAAGCTATAAAGTTGTAAATTTACTTCCAGATCATGGGGGTCTAATATATAATAAATAGAATGCTATTTAAAGACTAAAATAATCATAATTCAAATACTAATAAATACTAATAAACATAGTCTGTTTCCTTTATTTAGAAAAGCACTATAAACGTAATTTACTCTATAAATTAGTTTAGAACATATTATATACAAACATTTTTCATAAAGGACTCTTTAAGTTTTTGCTATAATATGTCTTGCTAAGTAACTTTTATTTTGTAAAACAATGATGGCTTACAGAATATGCATAAGAAAGCAAACCATCAGATAACCAATAATAAATATAGAAATGTACCTTTGTTATAGCCTTGTGATACCCTAAGTAAAGGATCCATATAAGTCATGTCTGGCTTGTGATCCACAGAAACTGAGATAATAAATGTGTGTTGTTTTAAGCTTCTAAGTGTGTGAAACTTGTTACACACAATAGAAAATTAATTCACTCAAATGAAATCTTTTTAATTCATGATATAAATATCAAGTGGATGTGCCTTAAATTATTGAAGCATTTTCTACATGAACCTCGGTATAAACATATGATTCTTTTCTTGGTATAAATTTGAAGAACTAAGTCTAGAGAGTGCAATGAATATTTGTTACTTTTTGCTTTCTTAAGTTTATGGGAGTTTATTTTAGTAATAACTCAGTTGTCCATTGCTTGCTGTCTTAGTGGATCTGTCATCCTAAATACCTATCCCTTGCCTGACCAGAGGAGAATCACTTGAATTGACAAGAACAATCAGATTTTGTGGAATTTGAATCTCAAGAGTGATACAAGCACTGAAAATCAATGAATCTGAGTCATCTTCATAAGACCTTCTGTATTTACCTCTTAGCTAGATCTCCAGGTGCTCTCACTTATATCTTTTCTTAGGCCTACTTCTACTTTTCCTTTGATTTACTTTTTCTAACAGATATTCTTCTAATAAGCATTTTTTAAAAAAATTATTAATCTGTTTATGATTCTGTTTCTGTTGCTTAGAACTACAGAAGGAGTCCTTGGGAGATGCAAATGATGAAGCACTTGACTACTAGCCAAAAGGTTGGTGGCTCAAACTCACCCCGAAGTACCACAAAAGAAAGGCCTTCCAAACTACTACTGAAAAGTCACAGCCTTGAGAACCCTAGGCAACAGTTCTGCTCTTCACACATGGGATCACCGTGAGGTGGAATTGACTCAATGGTAACTAACAACAACTACTACAATAGAATCTAATCAATATACTGGATCAAGACTAAACTTTTAATAACACTGAATATAACTTGCCAATCAGAAAGCTTAATACAAACTTTCCTCAATATATGAGACTTCTTATTTTCCTACATCCTAAAACTTTTTAAATTTTTTTTTCTTTTTAAATTTACATTTCCCACCCAACAAACTTTGTCTTCTTTCACTTTTTTTTTTATGTATCATTCTTTCTTTGTTGGAATACATTGAGGAACTATCAATTTTTCTGAATACTCCCAGTCTTTTTTGACATAATAATTTTGCCAATATTTAAACTGAACTAACTTCTGTGATCTGATCTAATTCAACATTTTTAATAGTTCCTTCACTGACTGATGTTTCTTGTTTACCATATCTTTTGCATAGATCCACTTGTGTGGTAATAAATACAGTATTTCCTTTGCCAGGTTTATTAGGGTAAACATCGGAGTCCTAGCATGATTGAAAATGTTTTATTTTGCCTTCACACTTGATTAAGAGTTTAGCTGGATCTAGAAAATCCCAAACTTGAGATCAGTTTTTTTTTTTAATCAGAACTTAGAAGTTCAGAGTTGCCATTGAGAATTCTAATATCAATGTTATTCTTAACCTTTTAATGTTATCTACTTATTTCTTCTTGAAGCTCATAGTACTTTTCACTTTATCTAGGTAGTCTGAAATTTTACAACAGCATATCTAACTATGAGATTTTGTTTGTTTCTTTTTTTTAAGCTTTCTCAGCAGCTAGTTTTTTTTTAAAAAAAGTTGCCATCAAGTAAATTCGGACTCATAGTGACCCTGTAAGATAGAATAGGGTTTCCAAGACTGTGTTTAAAGAAGATTGCTGTATCTTGCTCCCCTGGAGTGCCTGGTAGGTTCGAACTTTTGGTTAGCAGGAAAGTACTTAACTGTTGTGCTATCAGGGTTCCTTAGCACTCTGTTAACTAGTTTAATTTGTTTTATTAAAATCATTTTAATATTTCTTATTTTCTCCCTCCTACTTTGAATATTCTATTTGTGTTGAAGTATATGTAGGAAATTGTTAGAATTTCTACACCTACCCTCCTTGTTTTCTAACTTCTATTTCCATACATTTCATCTCTCTGTGCTTTTTGATTGAATTTGGAAGAATTCCTTGTTTGGTCTTGAACTTCATTAATTCACTCTTCCTCTAAGTCCATTCTGATATTCATTCTATCTGCTCAGTTGTATTTACTTTAACAAATGTTATTCTTTCAAAGTTTCTGCTTGTTTGTGTATGTGTGTGCACTATATTTCCTCTTCATCACTTTGAGGATAATAATAATACCTATTTTAAAGTTGTATTCATTGTGCTCTATTCATAATGTTCTCTTGGGTGTTTTGTTCTTCTATTTTTTTTTTTTTTTTAGATTAATGTCTCTTTTCATAGGGTTGTTTTCCTCACATGATGGAAAATTTTTTCTTGTATGATTTTTTTTTTTCAATTTTTATTTTGATTTGGATGAAAGTTTACAGAGCAAATTCATTTTCCATACACATTTTGTTTCATGATATTGACTTCAATTCCCCACAATGTAAAAATTCTCTTCCTACCTTCTTCCCATAGTTACCTCTTCCCCATGTACCTACTTCCCTCCCATGCACTACCCCCCAGCAATCCCCGGCTGTCTCCCTGTGCAAACACTGCCCTTTTTCTTCTCCCATAATTGATTGCTCCAAGGAGTGTTTCTATATGATGTACATGTTCACCCCATATGCCTGTCTATTGTTTGGCTGGATGCCACAGGAGTGACTTCAGTTCCAGACCTGAAGGATAACTATGGGCCATAGTCTCAGGGGTCTCACCAGGCTCTATCAGACCAGCAAACCTGGTCTTTTATTTATGATTTTGAGTTTTGTTCCACATTATTTTCCCACTCTATCCAAGATCTCCTGCACTGATCCCCCTCCAAGTGGTTGACAGTGGTACCTGGGCACAATCTAGTTCTGGTCTCATGGTCATATAGGCTGAGGATTGCATTGTCTACCAGTCCCTTGGACTAATTGTTTTCATGTGTCTTTGATTTTCTTCATTATTCTTTGTTCTGGATGAGGAGATATCCATCAATGCTTCTAGATGACTGCTTATAAGCTTTTAAGACCCACATTGCTGCTTTCCAAGGCAAGATGTGGAACAATGTTTTTTATAGTATGTTATGCCAATTGAGCAACATGTCCCCTGTGACAACGGTCTTGAGCCCACAGGTACAACTACTCACTCACTGAAGGTAGGTGGCTGTAGCCAAGAAGCTACCACATCCTTGCCCTTTGTCAACTCTGCTATACACCCAGATATTCTTACAGTACCTACAAATACTCATATTAAAACATAGTCTGGCAACCCTATACATGGTCATGGGCACAGTCCCTCCTACCTAATCATTCAGTCTGTTCACCCATCTATCCACTTGTAGATCAATGTTTGCCATCACTGACAACACAGTACTGTACATGCAAAAGGGTTCATCTTTGTTGTCTGTATCTTCTGTGTACCTCTTTAAGTCTTCTTCTTCTTCAATGTCTCTGTGCTGATCCCTCACTTTTGGTGTATTGCCCTTCCATTCACCCAAATCAACACTTGTCTCAACCTCGCTAGCAATGTTTTCTCCCCTGCCCTCCCATGCCTGGCAACAAGCAAAGAAAATTTCCTTCCATATATAAACCTTTCCATGACTTTTTGTAATAGTGAGCTAATACAACATTTTTGCTTCTGTGATTGACCTATTTCACTCAGCATAATGTTCACCAAGATCATCCATGCAGTGTTTCACATGTTCTACATTATTCTTTAGAGTTGCATAGTATTTCATTGTGTATATGTACCATAGCTTGGTTGTCCATTCTGATCATGGTCACTGAGGTTCTTTCTATCTCTTTGCTAATGTGAATAGAGCTGTGATGAACATGGGTGTGCATATATCTGTTTATCTCCCGGATCTCACTTCTATAGGATATATACCTAGGAATGGGATTGCTGGATCAAATGGTATTTCTAATGCCAACTTTTTAAGGAATCGCCATACCAATTTCCACAGTGGTGTATCATTTTACAGTCCCACCAGCAGTGTATGAGAATGCCAAACTCTCCACATCTTCACCAGCACTTGTTATTTTCAGTCTTGTTGGACTTTGCTATTCGTGCTGGGGTAAGACCGGATCTCATTATTGTTTTGATTTGCATCTCTCTCTGGTGGCATAGTGCCTTAGGCATTTGACTGCTAACCGAAAGACTGGTGGTTGAAACCCACCAGTCACTCCTTGGAAGGAAGATTGGGCAATTACTTCCATAGAGATACCACCTTGGAAACCCAGGGAGTGGTCACTACGTGTCAAAATTTACTGGATGGCAGTGAGTGCGTGAATGGCTAATGATCGTGAACATTTCTTCACGTGTTTGTTGGCTGCCTGAATATCTTCTTTGATGAAGTGTCTATTCATGTCTTCTGCTCATTTTTTAAATTGGATTGTTTGTCTTTTTGTTGTTGAAGTGTTGGAGTTTTCTATGTATTTTAGAGGTAACTCCCCTGTTAGGTATGCCATTGTCAAGTGTATTTTTCCAATCTGTAGGTTCTCTTTTACTTTTTTGGTGGTCTTTTGAATCACATAAAAATTTAATTTTTAGAAGGTCTCAATCATCTATTTTATCTTTTGCTGTTTGTGTTGTGTTATGCTTAGTGCCTCTAAATTTGCCCCTATTTTTTTCCTTGAGGAACGTTATATTTAAGTTGTTGATCCATCTGGAGTTCATTTTTATGTGTGGTGTGAGGTACAGATCTTGTTTCATTTTTCTGCAAATGGATAACCAGTTTTGCCATCACCATTTCTTAAAGAGATTATATCTTCCCCATTTAATGGATTTTGGCCCTTCGTCAAAGATCAGTTGATCATATGTCGATGGATCAATTTCATGGTTCTCAATTCTATTCTACAGGCCTATATATCTGTTATTGTACCTGTACCAAGTTGTTCCGATTACTGTGGCTGCACAGTAGGTTTTGAGATCAGGGAGTGTGAGACCTCCTATTTGTTGTTCTTCTTCAATAGTGCTTTGCTTATCCAAGGTATCTTTCCTTCCCATATAAAATTAATGATTGGTTTTTCCACATCCTTAAAGAATGTTGATGGGATCTGGATTAGGATTGCATTGAATGTATAGATTGCTTTAGTATTGACATATTCACAATGTTCAATCCTCCTATCCATGGTATGTTCTTCTATTTATTTAGATCTCTTATGGTTTCTTGAAGCAATGTTTTATAGTTTGCTTTATACAGGTCTTTTGTGTCCCTGGTAAGATTTATTCCTAAGTATTTTATTTTTTTGGTAGCTATTGTAAATGGTATTGATTTCCTTATTTCTTTTTCAGCAATCTCTTTGCTGGTGTAGTGGAATCCAACTGATTATGAAGGTTGATCTTGTATCCTGCCACTATGCTAAATCTCTCAATTAGTTCCAGTAGTTTTGCTGAGTCTCATGGGTTCTCTATGTATAGCATCATAACATCAGCAAATAGGGATAGTTTGACTTCTTCCTTACCAATCTTGATGCTTTTGATTTCCCTTTCTTGCCTTATTTCCCTGGCTAGGATTTCCAATATAATGCTGAATAGAAGTGGTAAGAGAGGGCATAGTTGTCTGGATCCCATTCACAGGAGGAAAGGTTTCAGACTCTCTCCATTGAAATAATGCTGGCCATTGGTTTTGTATGTTGTTGTCAGGTGTTGCTGAATGGTCTCCCACTCATAACAACCTCATGTACAGCAGAATGAAACACTGCCTGGTCCTGTGCCAGCCCCACAATCTTTGCTATACATGAGCCCATTGTTGCAGCCACTGTGTCAATCCAACTCATTGAGAGCCTTCCCCTTTTCATTGTCGCTCCACTTTGCCAAGCATGGTATTCTTCTCCAGGGAATGGTCCCTTCTTAGAACATGATCAAAGTAGGTGAGACGAAGTTTGGCCATTCTCGCTTCCAGGGAGCATTCCAGCTGCACTTCTTCCAAGACAGATTTGTTAGTTCTTTTAGCAGTCCGTGGTACTTTCAGCATTCTTTGCCAACATCACAAAGTAAAAACATTGACTCTTCTTTGGTCTTCCTTTTTCATTGTCCAGCTCTCACATGTATATGAGGGGACTGAAAATACCATGCCTTGTGTCAAGCACACCTTAGTCTTCAAGGAAATATCCTTGCTCCTCAGTACTTGAAAGAGGTCCTTTGCAGCAGATTTGCCCAATGCTATAAGACTTCTGATATCTTGACCACTGTTTAAATTGTGTGGATTGTAGAACTAAATAATAAAGTCTTTGACAACTTCAATCTTTTCTCCATTAATAGTGATGTTGCTTATTGGTCCTTTTGTGAGGATTTTTGTTTTCTTTATATTGAGGTGTAATCTATACTACAGAGTGTAATCTTCAATATTTATCAGTAAGTGTTTCAAGTCATCCTCACTTTCAGCCAGCAAAGTTGTGTCCTCTGCATAACGCAGGTTGTTAATGAGTCTTCCTCCAATACTGATGTCATGTTCTTCTTCATATATTCCAGCTTCTTGCATTATTTGTTCAGTATACAGATAGTATAAGTATGGTGAAAGATTACAGCCCCAACACAATCCCTTCTTGATTTTGTATTTATGCCCTTTATCATAAGGAGAAATTTCCTTTCTATTCCTATTTTTCTGAGAGTTTTTATTAGGAATGGCTGTTGGAGTTCCTCAAATACCTTTTCTGCATCAACTGATATGATCATGTAGTTCTTTTCCTGTATTTTATTTGTGTGTGGATTACATGGAGTATTTTTCTAATGTTGAACCATCCTTGCATAGCTAGTATGAAACTTCACTTGGTCATAATGTATTATTATTATTATTATTGATATGTGGTTGGAGTCTGTTGGCTAGGATTTTGTTGAAGCTATTTGTATCTATATTCATGATGGATACCGGTCTATAGTTTTCCTTTTTAGTGATGTGTTTGCCTGGTTTTAGTATCAAGGTTATGCTTGCTTCATAAAATGAATTTGGGAGGATTCCATTCTTTTCCATGCTCTGGAATAGTTTGAGTAGTATTGATGTCATTTCTTCTCTGAACATTTGGTAGATTTCTCCATTTAAACCATCTGGCTTTTTTTTTTTTTTGTTGTTGTTGTTTTGTTTTGTTTTTGACCTGTTCAATTTCTTCTTTGTTATGGGTCTGTTCAAACTTTCCACCTCAGTCTGTGTTAGTTTTGATTAGTAATGTGTTTCTAGAAATCTGTCCGTTGCTTCTAGATTTTCAAATTAGTTGGAGTATAGTTCTTTGTAGTATCTTGATATCATTCTTTTTATTTCAATTGGTTCTGTTGTGACATTGCCCACTTTTTTCTTGCTAGTGTTATTTGTACTCTCTCCTTCTTCCTTTGTTAAGTTTGCCAGTGGTTTGTCAATTTTATTAATCTTTTCAGAAAACCCATTTCTAGTCTTGTTGATTTTTTCTATTGTCTTTCTATTTTCTGTTTCATTTATTTCTGATCAAATATTTATTATTTCTTTTCTTCTGGTGACTGTAGGATTTTTTTGTTCCTCTTTTTGGGTTAAAGTGCTGATTTTGGCTCTTTCTTCTTTTTTGATGTGTACATTTATTGCTATAAATTACCCGCTATTCACTGCTTTTGTTGTGTCCCAAAGATTTAGGTATGTTTGTTTTCACTCTCATTTCATTCAAGGCATTTCTTTTTATTTCATTTTTATTTCTTCTATGATCCAGTTGTTTTTTAAGGAGATTGTTATTTAGTTTCCATGTGTTTGCTCTTTTTCTCTTATTCTCCTTATTGTTGATTTCAAATTGTATAGCATTGTGATTTGAGTAGATGTTTTGCAGTATTTCAATGTTTTAAAATTTATTGAGGCTTGCTTTGTGGCCTAACATATGGTCCATCCTGGAGAATGTTCTATGTGCACTGGAAAAGAATATATATTGTGCTGGTGTTTGGTGAAGTGCTCTGTAGATGTGTATAAGGTCTAGTTGGTGGACTGCATTGTTTAGTTCTGCATCTTTATTGGGGTTCTTTCCAGTTGTTCTATCTTTCATTGAAAGTGGTGTATTAAAGTCTCCTATTATGATTGTGGAGTCATCTATTTGTCTTTTCAATTGTGTTAAAATCTGGTATAGGTATTCTGGGTCTCTTTTATTGAGTACATAGATATTTATTATGGCTACATCCTCTTCTTCAATTGATTATTTAATCATTATATACTGTCCTTCTTTGTCTCTTATGGTGGTTTTTGTCTTAAATCAATTTTAGCAGAAATTAATATTGCCACTCCTGCTCTCTTTTGGTTGCCATTTGCTTGATATATCTTTTTCCAACACTTGATTTTTAGTCTATTTTTGTCTTTCTCTCTAAGGTGTGTCTCTCTCTTTTTTCCAATCAATTAATTAATATTGTGATTTGGATGAAAGTTTACAGAGGAAATTCATTTTCCATAAAACATATCATACACATTTTGTTTCTTGAAATTGACTTCAATTCCGCACAATGTAATGGCTCTCTTCTCACTTCAATCCTGTAGTTTCCTCTTCCCTATGTTCTTCCCACCCATGTACCCCCAAGCTATCTCCCTGGGCAAACACTTCCTTTCTCTTCTCCCATGATTGATCACTCCAAGGAGTATATCTACCTGATGTAAATGGTCATTGCATATGCCTGTCTATGTCTGACTGGAAGCCACAAGAGTGATTTCAGTTCTAGACCTGATGGGTAACTAGTGGCCATAGTCTTGGTAAGGTGTGTCTTTTGTAGATAACATATTGTTAGGTTATGTTTTCTCTAGTCTTCAACTCTCCATCTCTTGAGTCATGCATTTAATCCATTTACATTCAATATAATTATTGATAAATATGAATTTGTTGCTATCATTTTGTTATTTTTTTTTTCATGGTGTTGCTGATTTATTTGTTCTTTATATTTTCTATGCTGAGCGCATTATGTTTATGAATCATATCATTTCCTTCATTGCTATTGGTTTAATATTTGCTAAATATTTGTGCTTTTACTCTTTTTTATTTTGATGTAAAAGTTTGTTATATTTTTTTGAGATTACCTTTGAGTTGTAATTTTCTCCTCAAGTTTAGAATAGCCTGTCATATCTCTCAATTGTCTCGACTTCCTCATCATTTAGAAGTTATGTAACTGCACTACTTTTTCCCTCTTTTGAGTTTGTAGTTATCTTTCTTTGAAAACTGATGTCTCTGGCTCCCTATTTACAGTGTTGTACACTTATTTTACTTTGGATACCTCCATAACTGGGTTGCTTTCTGGGTTATTTCATTATGTGTATTAATGGTCAATGCTGTTTGCTATTGTTGGTTTTCTGTCCAAAGGACTCCCTTTGGCATCTTTTGTAAGGTTGGTCTAGTTTTAACAAATTCCTTTAATTTCTGCTTATCTGGAAATGCCCTATTTTTACCATCATATTCGAGGGACAATTTTTCTGGGTATATAATTCTTGGTTGGAATTTTTTTCTTTCAAGATTTTATATATATTATCCAATTGCCTTCTCATCTTCATGATTTCTGCCAAGAAATCAGAGCTTAGTCTTATTTGTTGTCTTTTATAGGTAACATTTTATTTTTCTTGTGCTGCTTTCAGGATTCTTTCTTTGTCTTTGTTTTTGTGAGTTTAATTTTGATATGTCTTGGTGATTTTCTTTTGGGGTCTATCATGTTTGGGGTTTTTTGAACTTCTTGAATGGATATATTCTTGTTTCTCATCATATCAGGGAAGTTCTCTTCCAACAAATCTTCAACAATTTTATCTGTGGTTTTTATTTGTCTCTTTCTGTTCTGTAATTGAAGTTATACATAGATTCTTCTTTTGATAGTATCCCACATGAATCTTAGGCTTTTTTTTATTTTGTTTTGATCTTCTTTTCTGATTTATCCCTTACCAAAGTAGTATTGGGGTATTTGTCTGCAATCTCACTAATTCTGTCTTCCATTAATTCAATTCTACTCCTTTGCCCATTTCTGTTTCTGAAATTTTAGTATTCATCTTCTGGATATCTATCTGTAGATTTTGTATCATTTCTAATTTTTCATTTATTGTGTCATCTTGGCCTAGTATTGTCTTCACAAATTGTTCTAGGATTTTGCCTGTGTTTTCCTTAATTTTCTTCAGTGTTTTCCTTGATCTGTCTCTTAATCCATTGAAGACATAGAAATATAATTCTTTTGAATTCCTTATCATAAATTTCCAATGCTGTTCCTTCTTCAGGGATGTTTTCTGGGTCTGTAATCTGGTTCCTTGTTTCTACTACTTTATCTTCCTTCTTTGTGTGCACTATGCTGGTCTGTTGTGTCTGTGACATTGTGATGTCATTGTATTCATTTTTAATTGGTTGTTGTATGTTGGTGTGATTTTCCCAAAATATTTTTTTTCTTCATTTTGTTTTGATGTATCTGAGTAAGCAGGTTACTGTGTTCTTCTGTTTGCTAGTTAGAAGCACTTATGCACTTACCACCTGTCTCTTGGTGGGTGTGGTAGAGAATGAGAGTGGGTGCACAGATCTCTGTAGCTTTTTGTGAAAAGCAGTTATGGGTGAGTTGGACTTGTATTGGCTGTCATCTATTGTTGGCTTGTTGGTGTAGAATCAAGTGGTGGCCCTCAGTAGGTGGGACTGCAGGAGGTGGAGGTATGTTTGGGTTAGATGAGCATGGTTGCTGCATCCCACTCTGTTAGACAAAAGCAACAATCATAAAAACCACCAAAAAAAGTAAAAACAAGAGGAAAAAAACACACACCACATAAATACACAGGAACAATAGGCAAAATGAAAAGAAAAAAAAAAAAGGTAAGGCCATAAATGAGAAGAAATATTTTAAAAAATACTTTAAAAAGACAAAAAATATTAAAAAAAAAAACTTGCAATATCTGGGGGAGGGAATAAGAGACAAGAGCAGGAGTAAAAAAATAATAAAGAAAAAAATGAGAAAAATGCAAAAAGAAAAACAAGGGATGCTAAGAATCAAAAGAAAGAAAAAAGATGAGAACTAGGAAAAGGAAAAGGGAAGAGAAAAAAACAAAAAAACTAGAACTTAGGAAGGGGAAAAGAAAGAATAAAAGCAAAAAAGAAGGAAAAAAGAATAATTTCAAAACAAACAAACAAAAACAAATATGGGGGGGGGGGGGACAGGGCAGGGCACCAAGGGTCCATCAGAGCACAGAGAATGGTATGGAATTTCTGCTGGTCAAGAAGGTGGCTGGAGGTGGGGAATGGCTGCACCTCTATTCACCAAGAGGGCATGGGGTATAAGAGTAACAAGGGGAATATTTCACTTTTCCAGTTATCAGCCTTCAGTGTGGTTGCCTGTACTGTCCTTGGCAAATGGTATGTATTCTTAGGTCACTAAGATCTGAATGCTGCCACTTTAAATATCCCAAATGTCTGCATCACTTGTAAATATTCAAAATAACTACAGTCTCTTGACAGCCCAAAGACCACAGCTCAGTTTGCTTCTTTCTTTGTTGTTTCCCTTGTGCTACCAGTGCACTTGTCCAAGCAGACCTTGATGAACACAAACAATTTTTGTTACTGCCCAGGTCTTAACATCACTTATAAATATTCAACCTGGCTGCACCATTGCCTCAAGTTGCAATATTGAAAGTTTCTATGGGAAATATATTGAATGATGCAGGAAACAACAAAAGAAGATGGAAGGAATACAGAGTCACTGTACCAAAAAAAAAAAAAAAAAACTGGTTGATATTCATCCATTTCGGGAGGTGGCATATGATTAAGAACCAATAGTATTAAAGGAAGAAGTCAAAGCTGCACTGAGGTAAGTGGTGACAAACAAGACACCAGGAATTGACAGGATACCCATTAAGATATTTCAACAAATGGATGCCACACTAGAGGCACTCACTCAGCTTTACCAGGAGATGTGGAAGACAACTGCCTGGCCAACTGACTGGAAGAGATCCATATTTATATCCATTCCAAAGAAAGGTGATCCCACAGAATGTGGAAATTATTGAACAATATCATTAATATTACATACAAGTAAAATCTTACTGAAGATAATTAAAAAGTAGTTACAGCAGTATATTGACAGAGAACTTCCAGAAATGCAAGCTGGATTCAGAAGGGAATGTGGAATGAGGAATATCATTGCTGATGTCAGATAGATCATGGCTGAAAGCAAAGAATACCAGAAAGATGTTTACTTGTGTTTTATTGACTATGCAAAGGCATTAGATTGTGTGGATCATAACAAATTATGGATAACATTGCAAAGAATAGGAATTCCAGCACACTTAATTGTGCTCATGAAGAACTTGCACATAGACCAGGAGGCTGTCATTCAAACAAAACAAAGGGACAATGTATGGTTCAAAATCAAGAAGGGAGAGTATCAGGGTTGTATGCTTTCACCATACTTATTCAATCTGTATGTTGAACAAATAATGTGAGAAGCTGGACTACATGTAGAAGAATGTGGCATCAGGATTGGAGGAAGACTCATTAACAACTTGCATTATGCAGATGACATAACTTTGCTCACTGAAAGTAAGGATGACTTGAAACAGTTCCTGATAAAGATTGAAGACTACAGACTGCAGTATGAATTACATCTCAATATAAAGAAAACAAAAATCCTCACAATAGGACCAATAAGCAGCATCACTATTAATGGAGAAAAGATTGAAGTTGTCAAAGACTTCATATTATTTAGTTCTACAATCCACACCAATGGAAGCATTCAAGATATCAGATGTTGTACAGCATTGGGCTGAGGAACAAGGATGCTTCCTTGAAGACTAAGGTGTCCTTGACACAAGGCATGGTATTTTCAGTTACCTCTTATGCATGTGAGAGCTGGTCAATGAAAAAGGAAGACCGAAGAAGACTCGATGCTTTTGAGTTCTGGTGTTGGTGAAGAATGCTGATAGTACCATGGACTGCTAAAAGAACTAACAAATCTTTCTTGGAAGAAGTGCAGCCGGAATGCTCCTTGGAAGTGACAATGGCTAGACTTGTTCACTGTTTTCATTCAGGTTCTTCTACTTGCTGCTATTTAATCCACCTCTGCAGCCTTCCTTTCAAAGCTCAGTGCTCCAGGATTATCTTCTGTATCTGTGTCTATTGGCTTCTCTTTTCTTTGTTGAAGAGGTTCTGCATAGCTTGTCTGTATATTCTGGCATTTTATAAGAAGTCTGTCTTATGATCTTTTTTAAAAGTCATATTAGTGAAGGGCAGGATGCTGTAAGAAGAAGTATATCAGGCTGATCTATTTTTCTGGTTTACAGAATTTTCCATTTCTTCCTGGGTGCCAGGTTATCACCATGTCTCTCTGGCCCACATGTTCAACCTCATTGCTCCACATGGACTACAGACTCTTCTACCTGGCTTAAGAAGGAGGAAAGGAAGTAAGGATAATGTGCCTGATCAGGCATCTAAATCAAGACTTCATCAAGTGACCAGGTGTTCCTTCCCCTTTAACACGTGCATCACATCCAAGCTTGGAACACATACCTCCACCACCAACCACCATCTTTTTTTTGTTTTTGTTTTTGTTTTTTTTTCCAGGAGTTTTCTTATATGTAGTTTTTGAACCATGTCTCCCTCTTTAAATCTGATTCCAATGTCTGCCATATTTCAGTGATTAATTATCATTTCTAAACCACAGAGGGAATTGTTTTTCTACTTTTAATCATTATGGGGTTTTCAAGATATACCTTTTGGTATTTGATAAGGGAAGAGGGCTGTTGAAAGTATGTATTCCAATAGCCAGCTTGAGGTAATCCTGAAACAACTTTCTAAGTTTAAAATTATCTAAAGAAATTGCAAATGAAAGCATCATTAGTTTTGACTATTTTAAAAATATAAAGCTAATCTACATAAAAAATAAATAATTGAATATAATGAAAAGAAGCAATACAAGGGACACATTTGAAATGAACATGATTAAATCTCATAAATCTATAAGAAAATATTAAGGCCCTAAAAGATAAATAGAAAAAATTCATTAACTGGGAATTTAAAATGATGGAAATACAAATAAATAAATAAATATAAAAACATAACTTCAATAGTAAATAAAATATAAATTAAAAAATTGATAGACTGTTCTACATTTACCAAATATACACAAAAATAATGAACTTTCATAGTATTCAATACTAAGTCATTTGTTTTAAAATATACATTCTTATATACTGTTAGTGAGTATTGGAATTAAAACATTTGGAAACCAGTTTACCAATACATTTCAAATGCTCTAAAATTTCTACTATTTTGATTCAAATATGTCACTAGACCTAAAAAATACATTTAAGTGAGGATATTTAAATAAGGATTATTCTGGTTACCTCTGTGCTGCTCTGACAAGAATATACCACAAATGGGATGGCCTTAACAAACAGGAGTTTATTCTCTCACAGTTTGGAGGCTTTAAGTCCAAGTTCAAAGTGCCAGGCTCTAGGGGCTGGGTGAAAGCCTTTCTTCCTTGAGCTTCAGTTCTGTCTCTTGCTCTTGGCCCACTGAAGCTAGAGGTTTTCTCTTCACTCAGTCAGCTACTGGCTGCTGAAGCTAACAAGCCGAAGGTCGACAAAGAAAATGGCACAGTCCTGATGTTACCAAACCACATGACAGGCCATTAATTTAAGTCCATTGTAAGTCCCAAGGTTGGCAGAACATGGCAGGCTGCTGCTGAATGATGACACAGCTACATGCAGGGTCCAAGCATGCCATAAGCTAGAGATCATTCCCCAAGGCTTCTGCTTATATACAGGAAGCAGACCTTGTTCCCCAAGGCAGCTACTCAGCTGCTCACAGTAGATTCCACCATGGAGTTGATTACCAGTCTCAGAATGGGGAATACTACATCCAGCTGCCCAGTCATTCAATGAGGCCCAGTCAAGTTGACACACAAACTGAACCACCACAAGGATATTGTTTTATATGGGAGCTCTGGTGACATAGTACCTAAAGGCATTTGACTGGTAACCAGAAGGCTGTTGGTTCAAACCCTCCAGCCACTCCTTGGAAGGGAGATTGGTCAATCTACTTCTGTTGTGATATCACCTCAGAAACCCAAAGAGGAGTTGCTCTGAGTCAGGATCGGCTCATTGGCAGTGAGGTTTTTTTTGTTTTTTGGTATTGTTTTATATATAATTTATAATGGAGGAAATAAAACCTAAGTATCTAATGATAGGAAAACAGTCGAAGTGCATTCTAGTTCAGTCATATTATAGAGTACTATATAGGCCTTGAAATTGATGGTTATGAAGACTTATTTTATGGGAAAATGTTTATAATAAGCTTTTTTAAAAATATAGTATCATTGCATACAAAAAATTTCAACCCTTTAAACTTTTGAAAGCTTTCAATTTAAAAAAATGTACATGTAGAAAACCACACAGTAAAAAGAAAATATCAAGAAACATTTTCTCTAGTTGATTTATTTTTAAATTTTAATATTTTTTCAGTATTTTCTAATGCATCTACAATGAAGTAGTAAGTACCCTGAGGAATAATAAAAGAAGTTATTTTAAAAATTAATTAATCATCTACAAAAAGTTTTATTTTAGTTCTTAACATTCTTTTTCTTTTATTTCATGTCTAGTAATTTTGTTCTCTGTTTGCCAAGTGATGATGCCTACATATAGTTGCCTTCAAAGACACTATCTCTGGATGTGAACATCTCTGTTCATTGTCATTGTGGGCTGCCACCAAGACAATTTCAACACATAGTGACCACTTGTAGCAGAGTAGTACTAACCCATTGGGTTTTCTTGGGTAGTATAGTGCCTAAGCCACTTGACTGCTAACCAGAAGGTTGGCAGTTCAAACTCACCAGCCACTCCATGGAAGGAAGACTGGGCAATCTACTTCCATAAAGATTTACCCAATCAGAAACCCAAAGAGTCGGAATCGACTCAGTGGCACTGAGTTTGGTTTTAATCCTTACAGGAGCAGATCACTGAGTCTTTCTCCCAAAACCACTGGGTGGGTTCAAACTGCCAACCTTTTATTAGCATCCAAACACTTAACTGTTGCACCAGCAGGGCTCCTTGAACATCTCTCTTAACATTCAATTTTCAAAATGCACCAGATTGATTTGACATTGCAATATGGTTTCTTCTCAATTATTTGGAAATGCCTATATAGGAAAGGGCTTGATTTAGGATGGTGGTGATACCTAATGGGATTAGGCACTAGTGACAGATAGAATGTGAGAGATCTTTTGGCACCTCTCCAATTAGATCGTATGAAAGAAGTGACAAACTAATTCATCTAACACTGAGGAAGCAGAACCAAGCAGCTGTCACCACCCTGGCTCACTAGAGGCAACTGAGGAAGAAATACTTCTGGACTACAGAGAAACAACAGAAATGTCACTTTGGATAATATACCTACTGATCCTTTAAAATGCCTCTTTATTTTAATACTGTGGTGTTTAGCTTAGAGAAACCTCTCTTGGAAGCAATAGTAATAGTTTCAAAGCAGAAAATAATAGCATGAAGCCAGAGCTAGTTTTCAACTCTCTTTTCAGTCTGAGTCCAAAACATAAGGAGGGAAAATAAATAATAAATGTGATAATTTAGGTGGCCTTGGCTATGCTCAATAAGATGAATAAAGTATCAATTAAGTGCTCAGGAGACGAGAAGCGTATCTTCTTTATTTAATTTTGAAGAGAGTAAGTGGGAAATCTGGGAGCAGTGAACTACTAATATTTTTTGTCCCCCAAAACCTCTATTCCTTTGATAGTCCATATAAAAAGTACTATTCTAATATGCATTATGAATTTTATTAGGAAACTTTTGATTTTAAAGCCACTTTGGTTCCGCATATATTATTTAGATCTGTAAATTAAATTGCATAGCAATTCATTCTAGTTTATCCCCACATTTAAGATGTATGTGCTGCATGGTGTTCCAGCTACAGGAAGATCTGCAGGAATTAATTTGAGAGGCAGCCCTCTTGAAATTTCAGCCCTAACCCATTACCTCAGCATGACTTTGTGGCATCATACTGGGAGAAAATGCCATTTCTTTTAGGGACAATGATTTTTGGGCCTTATCCATTCAGGCTCACTATAGCAGAATGACTGATGTTGACATGGTGAAGATTATTCAAAGCAAATTCCAAATTGCACACTTGTGTCCTACCTCTGCTAATATTTCTGCTCTTCCAAATGAAGGGTCTAAGTTTGAAATTCCCTGTAAGCAAATCTAAGTACTATTATTATATTCAAGACAAGATTATATTAGAACATCATTTTGTTGTTGTTGTTCTGCATGAAATTATATATATATATATATATAATCTAAATGCAATTCAAGCAAAACGAGCATTTCAAATAGATAGCCTCTGAAATTCATATGCAGGCAACCATTAAGACTGTAAAGTAATCATTAATGCTTTGTAACTCTCCCAAGATCCTGTTTTGTTTCTTTTTTTTCTCTATTCCATATGGGCTTAGACTTTATGATACTGCATTCAGATAAATGTTATAAAATTCCAAACAGAAAACTACATGTCTGGGTTCATCATGATGCTGGAATTATTTCTTAGCACACCAACAGACATCTGATGTTCTACAAGTCTGACCTCCTCCAATATTATTTTTCTGGTAATTTTTATCCCACATTAACCATTCTCCTATATTGACTTTCTCAGTACGTCATTGTTTTTGGGGTAAATAAGAGTGCAGAATTTCTTTTATGTTTATCCAAGATAAAAATCATTTCAAAATTATTGGCAATTTGGTGGGACTATCAAGTCCTAAGTTTTGGAAATTTCATGAAAATTCACTGGGAAGAGGGAAGTGATATGTTTCATCTTGGCAAAGACTTTGGACTTATTGAGTGGTGATATGTTATTAATTCAGTCCCTCACCTATTGTACCTCTTTGTTTTCTGAAATTGTGTAAAGAGGAAGGAGAAATTCAAAAGGATCAGAAATGAAACATACACTCCTTCCCTTTGAAATCTTAGAAAAGGTTGGATGGAATGGAGATTGCGCCTGTGAAATATGTGGGGTGAAGAATTTAATTTTACCCAAAGAACTTGGTGTTTACCCTTGGTTTCTGAGAGATAAATCTAAACCTTTGAATTTCCTCCAAGACGAGAGCTCTAGACCTTAATCATCTAGTATGTTATGGAAAGGAAGTGACACAAGTGCAAGAAAGTCATACCAGAAAGACTTACTCTCAGATGACCTCAAGGGATGAAAGGCATAACTCAATCAATTGTGACTACATAATGAAGCCTCAATAAAGGCTCTGGATCCACAAGCTCCGTGGACTTTCTTGTTGGTCTACCAAAAAACTCACTGCCATTAAGTCGATTCTGACTCACAGTGACCCTATAGGACAGAGTAGAACTTCCTCATAGGGTTTCCAAAGCTTTAAACTTCTATTGAAGCGGACTGCCTGATCTTTCTCCCCTGGAAGAATTTGAACCCCCAATCTTTTGATTAGCAGCTGAATGTTTTTAACCACTGTGCAATCAGGGCTCCTTATTGGACAACAGGGTGTCCTCTTTTGCAATTCTCCCAGACGTCATTCTATGCATTTCTGTTCATATGCTGGGATGTTAACCAAAGGTTAAAGTCTTGAATCTACGCAAAGGAATTTCAAAAGAAAGGCCTGTGAAATTACTTCTGAAAAATCAGTCATTGAATACCCTGTAGAAGACAGTTCTAGTCTGACACATACGAAGTCCCCAAAAGTTAGTTTCCTAATACTAAACAAAAAAAGCAGCTCAAAAGCAATAGGAATTGGTACAATTGCTATAATAAAGCTGTAATCATTAGCATAGCAGTCTCCTGAGTTCTTTCATTGATTCTAGCAAATTATCAAGCCCATGAGAGCAGGAGCTAGCAGGCTAGAGGTGAGAGGACCTAGGGTATCCCAAACTTGGAGCTAACATCTGATGTCTTAAACATATTTGTTATTCTTAAGGACTTTGTCTTTTAACTTGAGATCTGACCTAGTAGGGTCAGAGGAAGAAATCCTACATATGTAGTTGAGTTGGAACTGAATTGAATAGATTTGAAATGGAATTGAATTCCATCAACTTAGCTGGTATCAGAAAAGGGGAGTAAATAGATTGCATTGGGTTTGTGTGATCATTACAAAATGAGAACAGGATTACTGTAGAGGAAACTGTTTTGAGACCAGGAGCTATCTCATTGCCCAGTATTACCAGTGAAGAGGCTTAGTACTGTACAGTTTATGGTTATTGTTGAAACATGATATAATGTAAGTAACATGGATAATCCATGGGATAAGAGCTATTCTACAAGTACTGAGCCTGACTTTGGAGCAAGAAGTATTTTTTTCTTGGAGTTCTTGTCATTTGATTATGAAAATAAACACAATTTTTTTCCTACCCTGGAGGACAAGTGTAGCACACCAGTTACATTTATAATAATGGTATTTTCTTGAATATTTGTAGATGGTTCCTTACATGGTAGTTTTATTTCTTCAAACAGGTTATTATCTCTCAGGGAACAAGAACCATATTGTCTACATTTGCATCATTAGTTGTGGCAATTTATACAGTGTACACCTGATATTTTTTGGTGACTGAATGCTATTTTACATTTATATGTATGATTCATGATATGCTTTTACCAAAAAAAAAAAAAAAAAATTATGACCACTCGGAAAAATGGTTGTGCCAAGTAAAATATCTTCCCTGAAACTCAGGAAAATAAAGGGATTGTTCAAAATTGCATAGTAATAATTGTGCAATCAGATCTCAAACACAAACTGACAGAATCTAAATGCTTTAGCATTCTAACTCACACAAGAAGTGTCAGTATAGTGGCCCTCAAGCTAAATTTTGGCCAAAGATTTTTTTTTTCTTTTTTTGACCCACCATAGATATGACTTTTCTTTCAGTTTACCAGAGTCTAATACGTGATGTGCTCCACCTGGCACCCCTCCTTGATTCAGGTTACCTACCTGGCCCCTAAAGACTTGATATTCTAAACTTCACCATGAACTATGTGATACAGAGAACTCAGTCTTCTTGCTTCCCTACCAGCTCAGGGACTTAGCTTAAAAGAAATGTTATTAAGGGTTACAAGGAAGCAAAATAAGCCAAGAGGAAATCTGAAGAGTTAAAGAGAGACTAGGAAAAACAACTGTTATGGGACATCCTCAAAAAAATCTCTGTATGGTCTCTGAGACCACTGTCAAGTAATGGTCCTCCTTTCTCACAGAATGCAAAGCAATCACAAACTATAAGTTTGTTTTAAAGCCAATTATAACTCTTAAAATGTCTCTTTCAAAATATAGGTGACATATAAAACAAGGGATGGAATTATGTGTGTTTGCAGTGAAAAGAGGAAGACCCTCCACAGATGGATTGACACAGTAGCTGTAACAATGGGCTCAAACAGCAATAATTGTGAGGAGTGGGCAGTGTTGTTCTTTTGTACGTAGGATCACTATGGGTCAGAAATGATTTGATGGCCTAACAGCAACAACATAACTCCACTCTTATAATCTCTCTCTGTTTAAAAATTAATAGTTTATGCTTGCTTAGTCTATTTTATTTTTATTAGAAATTGAAAAGCAACTTGCTATTCAGTGACATGAATTGAGAGATTTATGTTTGAAAATCACCAAGGATCTAAATAATACTTCCAATAAAGGCAATGGAAGAAGTCAGTATATATTTGCACTTTGGAAAGAGATTTCATCGGCCTACAGCAAAATGTCCAAGCACCTCCAATTACTGTGAAAGCTTCAAGAGCCTAGGGCTCAGAATTGACTGGACAAGAAACAAATTTCAAATCAGGCCAAAGCTAGAAGTATTACTAGTGACAGATTCACACTGTTTAGCATCACATTAAATAGGTACATGAGTATCCTAGGGCTGTCATAACAGATTACCACAAATTGGGCAACATATAAGAACAGAAATTTATTATATCACAGTTCTGGAGGGTAGTTGTCTGATCAAAGTGTTAACAATATCATGTTCTCTCCAAAGTCTATAGAGGAAGATATTTTCTTGTCTCTCTCAGGTTCTGGTGGCCCTGGTCATTCCTTGGCTAGCAGCTGCAGCATAATTCCATTATCAAATAATCATTTTTCTCTTGTGTCTCTTCACCTCTTCTATGACACTACTCAGATTGGATTAGGACCCACATTACTTCAGGATAACTTCATGTTAATTTATTACATCTTCAAAGCCTCTATTTCCAAACAAGGGCTTGTCACAGGCACCAGGTGTAAGGACTTGATAAATTTGGGGTGACTACAATTCAATCCATAACATTAGGAAATTAAAGGACAGGATATCCATTTTGGCCAGTATATCTCTCTAATTTTCCTGAAATCTTCACTTGTTTATGCTCTTAAATGAATCAAAGACAGCTCTAGTTCAGAGAAGGGAATCATCTTTAATTTTGACAGATCTTAAAAGAGGATTGATGTTCTTATTTGTATCAAAGGTTCTATAATCTCTGAACTGTATTAAATTTCATCATTCTCTCCTTCTTCTCATTCCCATCTTTAGTTTCTATGGCATTTTTTAAAACTAGCTAAGAATAATTTATAAGCCCCTTAAAGAGCATTTTGGATAAAATTTCTTTACATGCAAAATAGATTTTTAAGAGTTTTTTTAATTTAATTTAATTTTTTAAATTTTCTGATCTATTGGTAGTAGTTTACTGTAGCACTTAGTTGAGAAGAGTCATGAGGCTATGGCAGGCTGAAACAGAATTTTGAGATCAATTTGTGGTCTTTTTTTGTTTATTTTAGAGAAAAAGAGAAGATGAAAGGGCCATGTCTTTGCCAAGATTACTCTGACATGTTCAACTCAGGTCAACATGGCTCAGGTTTGTGAAATCTCAGTAAGAAAGGAAGGCTAAGGGTTTGACAAACTTCATTATAAGGCTGACCACCAGCACTGACTCAAAACCACTTGTCATGGTTGTTGTTGTTGTTATGTGCCATCAAGTTGAACCCGACTCATAGCGACCCCTCCTTGGGTTTCCGAGGCAGTATCACTATGGAAGTAGATTGCCCCATCTTCCTTCCGAGGAGTGGCTGGTGGGTTTGAACCGCCAGTCTTCTGGTTAGCAGTCGAGTGCCTTAGCCATTATGCTACCTTGTCATGGAGTTGATTCCAATTCATGGCAACCTAATATATGTCCCAGAACTATGCTCCATAGAGCTTTCAATTGCTGATTTTTTTTTTTTTTTTTTTAAATCACCAGGCTAGTTTTTCAAAGCATCCCTGGGTGAATTTGAACCAAACTTCCAACCTTTTGGTTAGCAGCCAAGAATGCTAACCATTGCAACATCCAGGGTCTAATAGTAGCTTAGCCAGTGCCTAAGAATACAATTGCAGCATAAAAAGGGACTAGGGAGACTAAGGCTTAACCATATCCATTTTCAAGGAGTCTGACTTAGCAACTACATACAGTACAACATTTCAAATACTGTTGTGGTTACCTAATGCTGCTCTGACAAGAATATATACCACAAATGGGATGCTTGAAGAAACAGGAGTTTATTCACGTATAGTTTGGAGGCTTTAAGTCCAAATTCAAAGTCCCAGGCTCTAGCAGCTGGGTGAAAGCCCCTCAACTGTGGTGAGCTTCAGCTCTGCCTCCTTCTCCCAGCCCACTGGAGCTAGAGGTTTTTTCTTCACTCAGACAGCTACTGGCTGCTGAGACTGACAAACCCAAGGTTGACAAGTAAAAAGGCACAATCCCAATGTTACCAAACCCCACGGCAGGCCATTAACTCAAGTCCATTGAATGTCTCAAGCTCGGCAGGGCATGGCAGACTGCTGGACAATGACATGGCTACATGAAGCGTTCAAGCATGCCATAAGCTAGAGATCATTCCCAAAGCTGCTAATTATATATGGGAAGCAGACCACATACCCAAAGCAGCTACTCAGCTGCTTGTGGTAGATCCTACCATAGAGCTGATTGCTAGTCTCATCATGTGGAATAACTACCACCAGCTCCCCAGCCACTCAACCAAGGCCCAACAAAGTTGGCATACAACTTTAACTACCACAGATATTAATACAGAAAAATACTTAAGGTGAGGCAAATGGCAACACTGGCACCTAATTGGTTTGTCTTATATTTAATCACCAGATTTCTATCCAGAGGAGAGAGAGTAGTCCTTGGGAAGCATCAACTATCAGTTAGGTCAGGTAGCTGTGTCTAGCAGGGATATTGGGTTATGAAGTAGCAGAAATATGGTATTGATGTGAAATATAAATTAGGTTAAAAGAAAGTTACAGATATTTGGAAAGCCTGGCCAGGCAGGGTAGGAGAAGGCTATAGTTTGGGGAGCTTCATAACTCCCAGTTACACTAAGGACTACTTGGTCCCAAGACCTGTTGAACATATCCTTTCTACTTCTGCTTCTGCTAGACCTCTGCCTTCTGCCTCATGCCAGCTTGCAAGATTAGGAATCCTACCTTGGGCTCCAGAATGTTGTCCTGAGCCCCCTGAGAACAGTATGTTGGCATCATGGAGAGAAGACACGTTTCTTGAGTTGCCAATGGTATACAATCATAACAGACCTCAAATTGGAGTAAACGTTTTGACAAGATCCTCATTTTTAACTATGATAACCAAAATCAAACCAAATTCATTGGCATTGAGTCAGATCTGACTCAGAGACGCCCCTCCCCTTAGGTTTCTGAGGCGGTATCACTAGGGAAGTAGATTGCCCAATCTTCCCTCTGAGAAGGCTGCTCAGCCTTCTGGTTAGTAGTCAAATGCCTTAGGCACCATGCCAACAGAACTCCCTTTATCTATGATAGAAATGTTTAAATAAAAAATTGTCTTACATACTGCCTGCAGTTCACTATATCTTTCATTCATATCAATATGCAATTATATTTACCAAAATATATATTTTTATTCTTTTATAACTATTGTGTCTGAGAGGGGAATTCATGGGCATCAGGTTCAATGAAAGAAACTACCAAGTATGTTGTGTGAAAGAGGGCTTTAACATATTTGTTGAAATAATTTCCATGAATTTATTTCTAAGAAGATTGTGCCTGCTTTATAATTGTTTTCCAACAATCGTGGAACAATCTCAATAAAATAAGCAAGATAATGTTGATGTTAATATATATAGGAAAATAGATACGTTTTTCTGTCAAGTAAAATATGGGCAAAAAGAAGAAACTAAAGTGGTTAATTGCTCAAATATGTTAGTTACCATAGTGAACACAAATGTGTCTTGATTTAGTTGTGTGAGCATCACCTGGAGATGTCTCTCTTTTGAGTTATTCCATAGTTTAAGAATTAGAGATTTATTAAATTTATAAAATTATCTTAGGGTGCATAGTTTTCCTGATTGATTTTTAGAGACCTAATTATGAATAAGGAGCTCTGGTAGCATAGTGCCTAAGGCACTTGACTGCTAACCAGAAGGCTGGTGGTTCAAACCCACCAGCCACTCCTCAGAAGGAAGGTTGGGCAATCTACTTCCATAGTGATACTGCCTCGGCAACCCAAGGAGGGGTCGCTATGACTTGGGTCTGACTCGAAGGCACATAACAACAACAGCAAACAACAATTATGAATAACATTATCATTAGACGCTGTTGAGTAGGTTCCATCCAAAGCAATCCTATGTACAACAGAACAAAACACGGCTTGGTCCTGCACCATCCTCACAATCATTGCTTTGCTTGAGCCCATTGTTGCAGGAACTGTGTCAATCCAACTCATTGAAGATCTTCCTTTTTCTCTCTAACCCTTTCATTTATCCTGCATGATGTCCTTCTCCAGGGACTGGTTCCTTTTGATAAGATGTACAAAGTACTTGGGACAAAGTCTTGCCATAGTTGCTTCTAAGGAGCATTCTGCCTGTACTTCTTCCAAGACAGATTTGTTTGCTCTTCTGGCAGTCCATGGTATGTTCAGTATTCTTTGCCAACACCGTAATTCCAAGGTATCAATTTTTCTTTGGTCTTCCTTAGTCATTGCCCAGCTTGCAAATGCATATGAGATGATTAATAATAGCATGACATGTGTCAGACACACCTTAGTCCTCAAAGTGACATCTTTGCTTTAGGACACTTTAAAGAGATCTTTTGCAGAAGATTTTCCCAATGCCATGTGTAGTTTGATTTCTTGGTTGCTTCTTCCATGAGCATTGATTGTAGATCCAAGTAAAGTGAAATCCTTGACAACATCAATTTTTTTTTTCCGTTTATCAGGATGTTGCTTATTGTTCCATTGTGAGGACTTTTGCTTTCTTTATGCTGAGGTGTAATCCATACTGAAGACTGCAGTCATTTGTATTCATCCTTAAGTGCTGCAAGTCTTCACTTTCAGCAAGCAAGGTTGTGTTGTCTACATATTTTAGATTGTTATTGTCTCCCTCAAATCCTAATGCTGCATTCTTCTTCACATAGTCCAGAGTCTTAGATGATTTTCTCAATGTATAGACTGGATAATTATGAATAGAAAATGCAATCTATGAACAGGAGGAAATTATAAAAACTATTATAAGAGCAATATTATAATTTATAAATTAGTCCATACTTCAAAGAAACAATTATTATGTCTTTGGGAATTGAAGTGTTTCTTGAAAAAATGAATGTGAAAATGCCCCTGAGTAGAACGTTTTCAGTGTATTTCAGTGCTGGGATATGTATGTTATATTGTTTGATTGGTAGGTTGTTTTTATATGTAGATTCAGCCTATGTCATTAAAACTATGAAAGCTATTCCTCAGTACATTTTGTTAAATATTGAAGAAAGTGTGTGGGAAAGATGTAACTGTAAGAAGATACATAACTTCTAAAAGAGTTGGATATGTTAATCTTATCTACTGAAATACATTTTTAACTATTAGTTATGTACAGAAAAAACCATTCAGACAAATGACACACACATAATAACTTGTACTAAGATACTTGTTTATTTTCTATTAACATCAATGTAGGTGTTTTATTTAACCACACGAGAAGGATGTGTTTTTACCTATATCATTAACTATGAATTCAGACAAACAATTGTAAACAAAATAGGATGGAATGTGATTTCCTTTGCGTACAATATGGAGCTGGGTTTCCTTGTTTGTTCTTTTGTACTTCAGGCAAGATTTTAAGAAAACAAGGAGATGAAGTCAAATATAAGGCTGCCTTGATTTATAAAACAGTCTTCTTCCCAGGAACTCAAAAGGGCTTGTATGTATTCTTACAAGATGTTTGTCAGACTGCCTGTCTTTGTTGTACATCTCTTATGCTCTAAGATGTGCCTAGTAAGATTAATACTGGTGCTTTCTGCTTTCTAATCAAGGGTGCCAAGGAGAATCAAATTGATCTATATGAATTATAAGTTTGATTTACTTATGGGCATACTATGCAACAAAACATAATGCACTGCTGTTGAGTCAAATCTGACTCATAGTGACCCCTACTTGGATTTCTGAGGCATTATCACTACGGAAGTTAATTGCTCAACCTTCCTTCTGAGGAGGTTTGAACGACTAGTCTTCTGGTTAGCAGTCAAGTGCCTTAGTCACTACACCACCAGAGCTCCCTATGGACATGCTAGACATTCTATATCCTTATATGGGATTTTTATATGGGTACATGTAAGGCAGGCAGGGGACAGTCCCCAGGTGACAGGGAGCAATGGCAGAAAGAGCCAGTAGGAACAGGTAGAAAGTAGCCCAGGAAGTGAGCAGAGCGGTTGGAACAGCTAAGGGAGACAAACTTATCTGTTGGTTTGTTGTACTATGGTGGATTGCATGTTGCTATGAGGCTGGAGGCTGTGCCAGCATGCGTGACCATGGTGGACCAGTTTCAGTGGAGCTTCCAGACTGAGACAAATGTGGAAGAAGGAAGAGGCAATCCACTTCTCAAAGAATTGGCCAGTGAAAACCTGATGAATAGTAGTGAAGCACTGTCTGATATATTACTGGAAAATTTTACAAATAGCCCTGAAACATTATCTGACACAATGCCAGAAGATGAGCCCCTCAGGTTGAAAGACACTCAAAATATGACTTGGAAAGAGCTGCCTCATCAGAGTAGAGCCTACCTTAATTATATGGATAAAGTAGAGACTTCAGGACCTCCATTTGCTGAAGTGGCATGACTCAATATGAGAAGAAACATCCATTGATAATCAGAACATGGTATGTATAAAGTATGAATCTAGGAAAATTAGTTGTCAAAAATGAAATGGGATGCATAAAGATTGATATCCCAGGCATTAGTGAGCTGAAATGGACTGGTTTTGGCCATTTTGAATCAGATAACCTTATGATCTACTATGCCAGAAATGACAACTTGAAGAGGAATGGCATGGCATTCATCATCACAAAGAATGTTTCAAGATCTATCCTGAAGTACAGTGCTGTCAGTGATAGAATAATATCCATACACCTACAAGGAAAGGGTGTTACTACTACAATTATTCAAATTTACGCACCAATCACCAAAGCCAAAGATGAGGAAATTGAAGATTTTACCACCTTCTTCAGTCTGAAATTGACCAAACATGCAATCAAGATGTGCTGATTATCAGTGGTGACTGGAACACAAAAGTTGGAAACAAAGAAGAATCACTGGAAGTTGGAAAATTTGGCCTTGGAGATAGAAATAATGCCAGGTATCACATGATAGAATTTTGCAAGACCAACGACTTACTCATTGCAAATACCTTTTTCAACAACACAAATGGTGGCTACACACATGGACTTCACCATATGGAGTGCAGAGGAATCAGATTGACTACATCTGTGGCAGGACGCGATGGAAAAGCTCAATATCTTCAGCCAAAACCACGTCAGGAGCTGATTGTGGAAAGACCATCAATTGCTCATTTGCAAGTTCAAGTTGAAGATGAAGACAATTAAAATAAGTCCATGAGAGCCAAAATATGACCTTAGTTATATCTCTCCTGCATTTAGAGACCATTTAAAGAATAGATTTGATGCATTGAACACCAATGACTGAAAACCACAGGAATTGTGACATCAAGAACATCATCCATGAAGAAAGCAAAAGATCATTAAAAGAAAGGAAAAGAAGAAAAGACCAAAATGAATATCACAAGAGATTCTGAAACTTGTCCATGAATGGAGAGTAGCTAAAGCAAAGGGAAGAAATGACAAGATAAAAGAGCCAAACTGAAGATTTCAAAGAGCAGCTCGAGAAGACCAAGTCAATTACTATAATGAAATGTGCAAAGATATGGAGTTGGAAACCAAAAGGGAAGAACACACTCAGTACTAATCAACCTAAAAGACCTGAAGAGGAAATTTAAGCCTCGAGTTGTAATACTGAAAGATCCTATGGGAAATATATTGAATGGTGCAGGAAATAACAAAAGAAGATGGAAGGAATACACAGTCACTGTACCAGAAAGAACTGGTTGATGTTCATCCATATCAGGAAGTGCAATATGAACAAGAACCAATGATACTGAAGGAAGATGTGAAAGCTGCACTGAGGGAAGTGGCAAAAAAAAGGCTCCAGGAATTGACAGGATACTCATTGAGATGTGTCAACAAATAGATGGTGCACTAGAAACACTCACTTGGCTATGCCAAGAGATTTGGAAGACAACTACCTGACCAACTGCCTGGAAAAGATCCATATTTGTACCCATTTCAAAGAAAGGTGATCAATCCCACAGAATGTGGAAATTATCAATCAATATCATTAATATCACACACAAGTAAAATCTTAGTGAAGATAATTCAAAAATGGTTAAAGCAGTATATTGACAGAGAACTTTCAGAAATGCAAGCTGGATTCAGAAGCGGATGTGGAACAAAGGATGTCATTACTGATGTCAGATGGATCTTGGCTCAAAGCAAAGAATACCAGAAAGATGTTTTCTTGTGTTTTATTCCCTATGCAAAAGCATTCGATTGTGTGGATCATAACAGATTATAGGTAACATTGTGAAGAATGGGAATTCCAGAGCACTTAATTGTGCTCATGAAGAACTTGTACATAGACCAGGAGACTGTTGTGTGAGCAGAACAAGGGGGCAATGCATGGTTTAAAATCAAGAAGGGAGTGTGTCAGGGTTGTATTCTTTCACCACACTTATTCAATCTGTATGCTGAAAAAATAATCCAAGAAGCTGGAATATATGAAGAAGAACATGGCATCAGGATTGGAGGAAGACTCATTAACAACCTGCATTAAACAGATGACACAACTTTGCTCCCTGAAAGTGAGGATGACTTGAAACACTTACTGATAAAGATTGAAGACTACAGCTTGCAGTATGGATTACACCTCAATATAAGAAAACAAAAATCCTCACACTGGGATGAATAATCAGCATCATGGTAAATGGAGAAAAGATTGAAGTTGTCAAAGACTTCATATTAATTGGTTCTACAATCAACACCAATGGAAGCAGCAGTCAAGATATCGGACATCACATAGCATTGGGCAAATCTGCTGCAAAGGACCTCTTTCAAGTGCTGAGGAGCAAAGAGGTCTCCTTGAGGACTAAGGTGTGCCTGACACAAGCCATGATATTTTCAATCACCTTGTATGCATGTGAGAGCTGGACAATGAAAAAGGAGAAAAAGGAAGATCAAAGAAGAGTTGATGCTTTTGAATTGGTGTGTTGGCAAAGAATGCTGAAAGTACCATTGACTGATAAAAGAACTAGCACATCTGCCCTGGAAGAAGTGCAGCCAGATGCTCCTTGGATGAGAGAATGGGCAAACTTCATCTCACCTACTTTGGTCATGTTGTAAGAAGGTACCATTTCCTGGAGAAGGATATCATGCTTGGCAAAGTGGAGGGACAAAAAGAAAGGGGAAGGCCCTTAACAAGATGGATTGACACAGTGGCTGCAATGAGGGGCTCGGGTATAGCAAGGATAGTGGGGCTGGCACAGGACCAGGAAGTGTTTTCACATGAGGTCTCTATGAGTCCGAGATGACTCCATGGCACTTAACAACAACAACAATGGGATTTTTTGTGTGGGAACCCTGTGAAAGTAGTCATCTTCCAGTCACCTGGAAGGATGGGCATTCCAAGTTTGCACTGTATCAAATATATTTAAGCCTTTCTTTGGTAAAGAGTGGTGTTGCCTTCAGAGTCAGTTGATGAACCACTTGGAGCCCCACATCACTGGTGGAGCATATTCCACTTTTATCAAACACAGCTCCAGCTTATTTTTATTGTTTCTGTTGTTGTTTCCATCTATTATCATCATGATGAAAATTATATCATCAATATTAATATCTAAAAGAATGAGACATCAAAACCAGTTCCTGCTGTTTATGTTATTAATAAACATTCTGTTTAGGTAACATTTATTGATTCCTGTAAGTTTAAACTATTCTCAGCCTTTTATTTGCATAGTTTCATTTAATATTTAGTGTAACTCTGTGGAGTGGTAATTAGTACTATCCTATAAAATACATTTTTTTAAAAAAATGAGATACTAAGAGATCATAGAATTTGCCATAGGAAATAAAGTGTTCTAAATATGCAAATTCATTTTTGCTGATTTCCAGGTCATTACTGAGAGAAGTAGGGAATACATGGTCAAGAGACATAGACACACCAGTAGTAGTCTACAGAGTGAGATTTATTGTGGAAAAATTAAAAAGGAAAGAGACAGCAATACAATAGACATGATCTGCCAATTTCTCATTATTCTAAGAAAGGCAGGCTTGAACCGGGTATGTCAGAAAGGTACCCTATCTTTTTCCTCAGGGACGAGTCAGGTTTTGTGGAGCCTGAAGTGTATTTAATTTGGGGATCTCCCTTTAAGAAAAAGATTATAAATATATAAATAAAAAGAAGGGATGAAGTTCTTATTTATTTAGAATGAAAAAAAATAATTACCAATAAGTTTTTATAAATTCAAAACACAAAAATAAAAATATCATAAAGTGCAGAAAAATAAAATATACTAGCAGTGTCAATTAACAACCTAATATACCTAATATTTTATTTCTTACAAATTTTGGTACATATTCTTTGATTGACTCTTCTCATAACACTTTTGTAAATATTTTTCTAAAGAAAGAAAAGAAAGATAATTCAGTCTCTTGTCTAGAATGCTTGATGGAAATATCTGTGTGGTTTTATTATTGATTTAAACATTTCTTTGTCGATTGTATTTATTTATTGATAATGCTGTATCTGCTTACACAGTACTTTCTGTCAGGGACCAAGTCCTAAGAGAACTGCAGCAACAGCGGGTGGTCTAGCATGTCCTGGTCCAGCATGTCAGAGCAGACCATGCCTGCTCTAAGAAATAATGAGACTTTGGGAAATCATGTCTATTGTGCTGCAAACACTTGGTTTTCTAATTTAGAACAATAAACATTCTTTCTCATTTTGTGTGTTGCCAGTGGTGTTTCTATGTTACTTCTCCATATAATCTCTGCCTTTGCCATGTCAACCGACACAAGGTCATCTGCACACAGGGCAAAAAAGGTCATGAAGCCTGTTCATAGTAACCTCTGAATAGAAAGCAATGAATTCTGAATCAGATCTTTCTTAAATCGAAGATGAGGTTCAGATGAATAATGAGTTGTGCCAGGCACAAATTATGGATGGGGACTGGGTTTACTAGAGATAGAGCTAGTAAGTACCCTTTTGACCTGACCTCATTTCCAGGGTCACCATCAGGGGATGCAGAGTGACCCCCAGAGTGGAGCTGCATGCCACGCTTCTAGAACCTCCTCACATCCATTATGGAGATTTCAAGCCTTGTTTCATTAGATTTCTTCTAAATCTAACTCTGACTTACCAAAAAACTTTAAGAGAAGGAGCCAACCAGATCATTTTGAAGAAAACTTTCTCTCTCTTCTGAACTATAAAAGAGAATGGGCTTTGGATCTAGATATACCATGTCGTGCTCTGTCATGTAGTGTTCCTATAAAGTGGGAAGGATACATATTGTGGACTGCTGAATAGAGAATAAAGGAGATATTGTATGCACATTTGACAGTACAGTGCTTGGCCTACATATATGTTCAATGTTAAATCCCTATTCCCTCTCCTGAAGCAATCCAGACCAAGATTCTCTATCAGTGAAATACATTTTATTTCTGTAAACCTGGCAACAAGAATTCCTTGTTGAGCACTAGAAGCTCAAATATGCACCAAGTCACATCCCACTTCAGTCTCTACACTCCAGGTCTAATACAGAGTTTATGAGCTTAGACTGTAAAGCTAAATGGACTTTGTTGTAAAGCTCTGCTCACTTGAGTAGTTCTGAATGTATTTGTCATGAGGATATGTCATATTAGTGACTTACTAACTTGAACATCTCTTGATGTGAGTGAATCCTGCTGTCTTGTTCAACCCACTAAATTGGATTTCCTACAGCATGGTTGCTGGCCCATCTGAAACCTTAAATTACTCTACCCCTGTGGCACCAAGAGGCCAGCTACAAGCCAAGTCACTCAGTCTCACCTAATGCATTGTGCTTCTCTTTCCCACTGACTTACACTGCCAAGTTCTCAGCAAGTAGGAAGGTATAATGCAGGCTTTTAAGCTGCTTCCCAAAGAAGCACACAAAAATTTCTGAATAACAACATGGTTAAAAATACATATGTTGGCTTCTAGTTTAAAAGAACCACAATTATTTGAATAATAATTGTAACAGCTGAATTAATACTAAGAAATTTACCTGCATTATCTGTTACTCTTCACCACAACTCCCTAAAGGGCTACAATTATTATACCTATTTTATAGATCAGAATATGGCAACCTGTGGCCCACTGATATGGTTTGCCACCTGTTTTTGTGTAGCCTGTGAGCTAAAAATAGTATTTATACTTTTACATGATTAAAAATAATAATAATAGGAAGCATAATATTTTCTGACATGTGAAAAGTATATGAAATTCAATTTTTTAATATATATAAATGAAGCTTTATTGGAACACAGTGTCATCAACTTGTTTACACAGTGTCTACTCTACAAATGTCTACTCTACTTGTAGAGTGCTTTGCTCTACAAGACAGAGTTGAGGAGTCGAAACTGAGACCTTTAGAAAGAGTTTTCTGACCCAATTTACAGACAATGAAGCTAAAGCTTGGAGAAATTAGTAACTTACCCAAAACCAACCCTAAAAATAAGTGTTGAAACTAAGGCAAAATCCAGGTCTGATTGATCTGAGGGATTGTACTACTAACAACTATACAATGCTGCTATAATTATAAAAAACCAAAAACCCACTGCCATCTAGTTGATTCTAACTCGTAGAGACCTCCATTGGGTTTCTGAGGTGATAAATCTTTACTGAATTAGATTGCTCCATTTTCCTTCTGCAGAGTGGCTGGTGGGTTTGAACAATCAACCTTCGGGTTAACAGTCAAATGCCTTAGGCATTGTGCCACCAGAGCTCCTTTGCTATAGTTATTACAGTTGTTATGAAATCAATGAATCTCACTAACAAAATAAATCACATTGTTATGATTCTGTAATTGTATTTCTTATCTTGACCATTGGAGTTAGGCTTGGTAGAAGGTGACTGCTACTTCTACAAAGTGATGTGTTCTATAAAATGGTGTGCTGCTGAGTTTATAAGGAGAGCACTTTACTTTGCTGACATCTGCAGTACACATCTGCAGTGAAGTTTGGTCCTATTTCAAGTGCAGTGGTTGCCAGTTCTCGTATTGTAAATACTTCTACTTTTAACCTAACTTCAAAAGCGCAGGACATATGCTAGGCTTTTGGAATTGGATAAAAGGTATGGGACCCATGCCCAAGAAATAATTATAAATGATTATTCAAAATTATATATTCAGTTAATTGCCAGTAAAGGGGAAAAAATCTCTTCTTGGTTTCAGATGCCAGAAATAGTGACAATACATTCAATCCATTAAATGAATGAAAAAAAAATTACATTATCAGAATCATTCTCTCAGAGCAACATTTTACGGTCCAGTATTCATTTCAAAATCAACTTTTAAATGAATCTGTAGTTTTATATTAATTCATTCCTTAAAAACTGTTAAGATTCAGATATAATAGTTAAAACAACTGTATAGTCTGCTTTTGCTCTTTTTTTAATAAGCATAATGGCATAATGCTAATTTTTCAATGATGTTATTCTGTAGAATGTTGGAGTGGACAAGAACATGGAGAATTAAGGAACATCTGTTTTTAACTGCTGTATGGAAAATGAATTTGCTCTGTAAACTTTCATCCAAATCACAATACAAATTTAAAAAAACAAAGGATGTCTGTTTTTGAATCTTTGCAGAAATGTATAGAGCAGGGCACAGTAGCAAACTAATTAGTATTGTGATTATATGTTGACTCTTGGATTAACAAATTCATGACTTGGGGATGCATGTTGTCCATACTGACAATGATACTAGGATACTTGGATTGAGACACATAATGTTAATTTGTTTCATGGAATCAGCTCCATGGCAATGAATTTTATTCTAATTTATGGTACTATACTCCTCTGAAGGAAGATGGGGCAATCTACTTCCGTAGTGATACTGCCTTGGAAACCCAAGGAGGGGTCGCTATGAGTTGGGTCCGACTCGACCGCACATAACAACAACAACAACAACAATACTTTATCTGAACAGATTTTGTGGTCAAGAAACTAACTGAAAAGAAAAGAAAAGAAAAAAAGACCACTCCCATAGAGTTAATTCCAACTTACAAAAACCTCCTGTAGGGTTTCCAAAGCTGAAGGTCTTGAGGAAGTAGACTGCCTCATCTTTCTCACATGGAGCAGGTGGAAACCATGTGAAGCTCACTGCCATTGAGTCTGATCAAACTCAAAGTGAACCCTCCTTGGGTTTCCGAGGCAGTATCTCTACAGAAGTAAATTGCCTGACCTTCCTTCCCAGGAGTGGCTCATGGGTTTGAACCACCAGCCTTCTGGATAGCAGTCAAATGCCTTAGGCACTACACCACCAAAGCTAGTGGGTTCAAATTTCTGACCTTTTGGTTAGCAGCCCAATTCCTTAACCACAGTGCCACTGTTGTTGTTGTTGTTACGTGCCGTCGAGTGGGACCCGACTCATAGCGACCCCTCCTTGGGTTTCCGAGGCAGTATCACTACGGAAGTAGATTGCCCCATCTTCCTTCCGAGGAGTGGCTGGTGGGTTTGAACTGCCAGCCTTCTGGTTATCAGCCAAGTGCCTTAGCCACTACGCTCAGTGCCACTAGAGCTCTTTAAAACACTAGCAAGCACATAATATGTTTGGAAACCAAAGTCAATTAATCCAATGAAAGATGAGTCAGTTCTAAAACATGATATTTTAGGCTTTGAAATATAATTGTTCAAATTCTGATTCTACAACTTACTAGCTTCTTATAATAGAAGTATTAATGAAGTTCTGCAAAATTGTTTCCTGGTGAAGGAAACGGGAATGATAATTAGGCCTAGCCAATAAAATTACTATGAGAACGGTTGAGATAATGCATTTATACTACCTAGTACCTAGTAAGGAGCTCTGGTAGCATAGTGCCTAAGGCATTTGACTGCGAACCAGAAGGCTGGAGGTTCAAACCCACCAGTCACTCCTCGGAAGGAAGGTTGGGCAATCTACTTCCGTACTGATACCACCCGGGAAACCCAAGGAGGGTTCACTATAAGTTGGGTCCAACTCCACAACACATAACAATAACAACAGTATCTAGTAACGGGAGCTCTGGTGGTGTAGTGCCGAAGGCATTTGACTGCTAACCAGAAGGCTGATGGTTCAAACCCACCAACCAGTCCTTAGAAGGAAGGTTAGGCAATCTACTTCTGTAATGATACTGCCTCGGAAATGCAAGGAGGGGTCACTATGAGTCCGATCCTACTCCATGGCAGTGAGTTAGTGAGTTGAGTACCTAGTAACCACTCAAAAAATGGTACTTATTAATTTGATTATAATTAGCGTTGACTTATTGTGCAATTGTCTCTATTATGGATTTTATGTCTCTTGAGGCAGACATTTTTGAATGAATGATTAATGCTGGTAGGGTTTGAATTTATTCATGAGGCTTTATATTAAGTTAGTGCTTATTCACACAGGAGACTTTATGAAAAGAAAATTTTCTCAAGCCCACGAGTCCCTGGAATTCTGTCTCTATACTTAACAAAGCATGAAATCACCTACTTTGAGTATTTTTCAAATTTTACTTTAACTATGAGTCCCAAATAGTAAAATTTGATGATTTAATATTTATTTAAATTTTATCTAAATAGAATATATAATCTAGAATCTCATCTAGCGTGTTATATCTTACAATAGTGTCAACACAATTATTCCAATTTTTTAACTATGATTGCATGACATTCATTCAAGATGTTGTTGTTAGGTGCCATCTAGTTGGCTCTGACTCATAGTGACCCTATGTACAACAGAATGAAATACTGCCCGGTTCTGAACCAGCCTCACAATCCTTGTTATACCTGAGTGCATTGTTGTAGTCATTGTGGCAATCCATCTCATTGAGGGCCTTCCCCTTATTCACTGACCCTCCATTTTACCAAGCCTAATATCCTTCTCCAGGGAATGGTTCCTTCTGACAACATGACCAAAGTAGGTGACATGAAGTCTGACCATTCTCACTTCTGAGGAGCATTCTGGCTGCACTTCTCTCAGGACAGATTTGTTAGCTCTTTTGGCTATGGCACTTTCAGTAGTCTTCACCAGCACCACAACTCAAAACATGAACTCTTCTGTCTTCCTTATTCAACTCTCACATACATATGAAGTGATTGAAAATACCATGGCTTGGGTTAGGCAGGAGAGCTCTGGTGAAGTAGTGCCTAAGGCATTTGACTGCTAACCAGAAGGCTGGCAGTTCAAACCCACCAGCTACTCCTTGGAAGGAAGACTGGGCAATCTACTTCTGTAGAGATACTGCCTCGAAAACCCAAGGAGTTGTCACTATGAGTCGGAATTGACTCAATGGCAGTGCATTTGGTTTTGGTTTTGGGTTAGGTGCACCTTAGTCTTGAAAGAGACATCTTTGCTCTTCAGCACTTTAAAGAGCTCCTTTGCAGCAGTTTTGTCCAGTGCAATACATTGTCTAATGTCTTGACTGCTGCTTCTACTGGTGTTAATTGTGGAACCAAGTAATATGAAATCCTTGACAACTTCAATCTTTTTTTTTTCCCATTTATTACAATGCTGCTTATTGGTCCAGCTGTGAGGATTTTTGCTTTCTTTATATTGAGGTGTAATCCATACTGCAGACTGTAGTCCTTAATCTTCTCAATAAGTACTTTAAGTCATCCTCACTTTCACCAAGCAAAGTTGTGCTGTATGCATATCACAGGTTGTCAGAGTCTTCCTCCAATACTGATGCCACTTTCTTCTTCATATAATCCAGCTTCTTGGATTATTTTCTCAGCATGCAGATCGAATAAGTATGGTGAAAGGATATAAACCTCGTCCTCCCTTCCTGATTTTAAACCATACAGTATTCCCTTGTTCTGTTTGAACAACAGCCTTCTGGTCTACATACAGGTTCCTCATGAGCACAATCAAGTGTTTTGGAATTCCCATTCTTCACAATGTTATCCAAATTTGTTATGATCCACACAATCAAATGCTTTTGCATTGTCAATAAAACACAAGTAAACATCTTTCTGGTATTCTTTGCTTTGTGCCAAGATCCATCTGACATCAGCAATGACATCCTTCATTCCAAGTCTTTTTCTGAATCCAGATTGCATTTCTGGAATTTTGCTGTCGATATACTGCTGTAACCATTTTTTAATTATCTTCAGTAAGATTTTACTTGCATGTGATATCAATTATATCATTTGATAATTCCCACATTCTGTGGGATCAATCACCTTTCTTTGGAATGGGCACAAATATGGATCTCTTCCAGTCAGTAGGCCAGGTACCTGTCTTCCAAATTTCTAGGCATAGATGAGTGAGTGCCTCCAGCACTGCATCCATTTGTTGAAACATCTCAGTGGGTATTCTGCCAATTCCTGTTCTTCACCTTCTGTGCAGCTTTAACTTTGTCCTTCAGTACCATTGGCTCTTGATCATATGCCACCTCCTGAAATGGATGAACATTAACCAGTTCTCTTTGGTACAGTGACTATGTGTATTCCTTCCATCTCCTTTTGATGTTTCCTGCATCAATCAATGTGTTACCCACAGAATATTTCAATATTGAAACTTGAGGCTTGAATTTTTCTTCAATTCTTTCAGCTTGAGAAATACTGAGTGTGTTCTTCCATTTTGGTTTTCTAACTCTAGGCCTTTGCACATTGCATTATAATAATTGACTTTGTCTTCTCAAGCTGCTCTTTGAAATCTTCTGTCAGCTCTTTTATCTTGTCATTTCTTCCATTTGTTTTAGCTACTCTCCATTCAAGGGCAAGTTTCAGAATCTATTCTGACATCCATTTTGGTCTTTTCTCCTTTCCTGCCTTCTCAAAGACCTTTTGCTTTCTTCATGGATGATGTTCTTGATGTCATCCCACAGTTCCTTTGGTTTATGGTCATTGGCATTAAATGCATCAAATCTCTTCTTTAGATAGTCTCTAAATTCACTCAAGATATTTGGGGCTAATTAGTTTAACTGGATAAAATGGTTCATTTTATATTATCTTTGGAAGAATTTTTTTTTCGTTTTTAATGAGGAACACTTTATTAGCCCCTATTGAAACTTACTAACTTATAAATATCAATAACTTTATTAATATTAATGAATTAATTTATCATTACAATTATTAAATTATTTTTGAAGTTTGACATCACTCAAAATTTTGGAATTTACATTTGAAGTTCAGGGTATTTGAAAGTAGCCAGATACAAATAATTACAACTAGAGAGCCCTGGAATGAAGGCAAACAAGCTGGTTGTCACTTACTACATTAAAATAGGGAAAAAAGATTCCATTCACAATGGGTAAACTAAATTTTATTTTAATGATCTGTAAAGGTATAGAGTATATTTTTCCAATCCAATTTTAAATATTATTAATTGCAAATAAATATGCATTACCATAAATCTAAATATACAATATAACAAAAGGAAATACCATGTTTTGCAGTAAGACAAATCAATGAAGATATGATTAGTCTTTACCTTTGATATACACTTAATCACATGGTTGTATAGTCAAATCTACAGATTTGGATTAAGTAGATAAATTAACTAACTTTGTACACATTGAAGTAGGCAACTTGTAAAGCACATACTATTTCTACACTTGATGATGAAAGAAGCATAGACTTTATCTAATATAATCTAACTTAACCAAATATAGCTCCTAGGAAGTGTACGTGTTTGAATGTGTGTGCATGAGTGTATGAATGTTTTGTAGGAGATGGTGAAGGAGACAAATAATTCCAAAAGAAATAAAGTTTAATATTTTATCATCATAGCTCTATTATGTTAAATATTATAATTTTACCATTAAATTCGGGAGTGCAAACCTTCCTGAAATTATTAAGTCTTCATATTTTTTTAGCATCATTAAAAAGCTTAGCAAGAGTCTCTGGGTAGCAACTCCAGATGGATCAAAGACTTAAATGTGAAACCTAAAACTATACAGTTCAAGGAAAATTTAGGGGCAAATTTAAGGGCCCTAATATATGGCATAAATAGACTACCAAGCATAATTCAAAATTCACAAACAGCAGAAGAGAAACCAGATGATTGGAACCTTCTGAAAATTAAATTTTTATGTGCTTCCAAAGATTTCTCCAAAAGAGTTAAAAGAGAACCTACAGATTGGGAAAAAAATATTTAGTAATAACATATCTGACAAAGGACTTATCTCTAGAATTTATAGAACACTCCAACGCTTCAATAACAAAAAGACAAACAATCCAATTAGAAAATGGGCAGAAGACATGAATAGACACTTCACC
>NW_006921727.1:6857879-6876221 GCF_000298275.1 Orycteropus afer afer
CAAGTAGATACATGCCTTGGAGAGAACAATCATGGGAGAAAGAAGGGCTGCTTATGCACAGGGAGACAGCTCAGGGGGCAGGAGTGCATGGAGGGCTGGACACTGGGAAGAGGTAACTTTGGGGACGAAGTGGGAGGGGAGCTGATGCATTGTGGTACAGTGTGGTCAATGACATGAGACAACGTATATGTGAACTGCTGTATGGAAAGTGAATTTGCTCTGTAAATCTTCACCCAAATCACAATTAAAAAAAAAAAAAAAAAAAAGTCTCTAGGTAGCATAAATGGTTAAGCATTCAACTACTAGCCAAAAATTGGAGGTTCAAACCCACAGGTCTGGTGATCTGTTTCTTAAATATCATCATAGCCTTGAAACTCTATGAAGCGGTTCTACTCTGTACACATAGGGTTGCCACAAGTCAGAACTCTGCACAGCAACTAACAACAACTGCACCAAAGGAATGAGCATTCAGTGGCTCTCAAATTGTGATCCTCAAGATAGCACTCTGAGTATTATCCAGGGAATTTATTAGATATGTAAATTTTCGGGATTCACTTCATCCCTACAGAATCAAACTCCGGAGTGAGATCCAGAAATCTCCATTTAATAACTTTTTCAAATGATTATGATGTATTTTAAAGTTTGAGAACCTCAAATCTATTTAAATTAGTTTCTCACAAAAAGCAAAAATTTAACATGTGTGATAAGAAATCCAGGAGCAAACACATGAAATCATAATTTAAGTAGGAGGCTTGTCACTGATGTCTTTTTCTTATACTTTTAGTTATCTAACTCTATTGGCTAAAAGAGAAGAATTTTTATGGCAATATGCCAGTTCCACTTTATCTCTTTAAGAGTTAAAACCTAACCTCATTTTGGTTTTCAGTACCAATCTTACTATAGCCAAAAATTATTCAAGTAACTGTAAGTAAACAATTTGGGTCCTAGCACTATGACACTCATGGCCTATCTAACTAATCATATTGGTCAGCTCTACTTTGTCTAGTTATCAAAGAAGTGCCTAATTCTGAGAAAGAGTAGAGCATTTATGCCCTTCTCCTTATAAGGAGTCTTGGTAGCATGGTAGCTAAGCCCTCAGCTGTTAACCTAAAGGTCAGTGGTTAGAACCCACAAGCCACTCCACTAGAGGAAGTTGTGACAATCTGCTTCTATAAAGATTTACGGTCTTAGAAATCCTATGGGCAGTTCTACTTTGTCCTTTAGGGTTGTTATGAGTCAGAATCGATAGGTCAGTCAGTCTTCATAATTCTATCTCTTAACACAAAGGATAAAATTTCCATCCAATAATGTGCCTTCAACCACCATCTTCTTTATTAGCTAATCTTCAGTATTAAGCAAATGAGTCAGAGACTGAGTCACTGAGTAGGACGCTTTTCACTAGTTTGCAGTTATTTGTCTATGTGCAAAAATGTAAGGCAGAGGGAGGAATGCAATAGGAAGCAATAGCCTCCCAGATCACTACTTCTCAGCTGAGGCTTTCATGTATGAGACATGGCTGCTAGTATATTCAGTGCTTCCTCATCAGAGCTCTGGTAGCATAGTGCCTAAGGCACTTGACTGCTAACCAGAAGGCTGGTGGTTCAAACCCACCAGCCACTCCTCGGAAGGAAGGTTGGGCAATCTACTTCCGTAGTGATACTGCCTCAGAAACCCAAAGAGGGGTTGCTCTGAGTCGGGCCGACTTGATGGCACACAACAACATCAGAGAACAGCAGTTAAAGGCAGAATTCAAAAGCTAGAAATCTACTCTTCTAAATCCTAATATCTCAGATCTAGTAACTGGATTTTTACATGGATGCCCACTAAACATCTCCAGTCTTAAAGGAACTGAATTTCTGTAATAAGTCCCAATGAAGAGTACAATGTGTACTTGATACCCATCAGGAACAGGTCCCTGTGTCTAGCCGTAATGCTCTGTCAACTGTTACTTTGTCTGCTCTCAAATAATCCATTACTTAATAAGCTCCACTTGGCAGTCTTTGAAGATTTCATCTTACTCTTTTTTTGGTATTTCCAAATGTTGACTTGCTTTGGACCATCACTTGTGGTCTCTTGTTGTACTTACCATACTTGAGTTCTGCTTTCCTGTTATCACCCCAACTTGAGTAATGAATGACATCTTTCCTACGTCCATCATTAATTGCCCCATTAGGAATGAGTCAGTCTCATCCTGGGGTCTTTAATCTTTCTCTCCAAATTTGCCTATGCCTGGTCCCATTGTAAAATATGTTTACTTGGCAAATGATCAAGCTAAAAGAGATCAGCTTTAACAATGCCCTACCTTTGAGTCTGTGTTTACATCGTGAAAGACCATGTGATTACCCCAAACTTAAAAGCCTTCAAAGATTCCTCACTGCCTTTAATACAAAGTGTAAGCTTTAGCCTGATATAAAAGAACCTTTACAGTTTGTGATTCTTTCATCACTAGACTGTGATGCTAGAGGGAAGGGATCATGAGTACTCCATATGTATCTAGAAAATAGTAGACATTCAAATTCTGTAAATGAATAAATGAATGAATCAAAGCAACATGTATAGAAATTATACCTATGAACAAAAATCTTAATAATATTAAGATATAATCAATAAGAAGTAAATTTTTTGTTACACATTTAAGAAAGGATTAAAAATCTGGAAAAATACCAATGTTTCTTTTTACATACTCATAGAACAAAAGAAAGGATGATTCCATTTTTAAAGTAGCCCAAAGAATTCTACTTTACGTCTGCAAAAAAAATAAATCAGAAATTTTGTCAGAAATTCCTCACCTTTAATATTATCTCAATTCCACATGTGTATTACCTGTGCCATTTCTTCTTCTAAATGAAATGTATGCAGTGAACATGAACAACAAAAGAAATACATTTCACGGTCTTGGTCGATCCTAAGCAATATCTAATAATAGTGTGGTTACATTAGGAAATGATCTTTAATTTTTGAAGAAGAATAATGAAACCTTAATAGCTGAAAATTTATAACATCTGAGATTTTCTTCAAAATAATATGAAATGTGGAGTGGATAGGGGTATGTATGGCTCAAGTTTATCCATGGTACACCCATGTATTGATTGTCCTCTTACCCAGGGCACAATTGTGAGCACTTAGTGATATCAGATACTTGTTCTCACTTTTTTTTTTTTCCAGGTGTTTTTAATTTTATTAGCTACAGTATAGATCCTACAGCTACTTCATTCCCTACCACCCCTTCCCCTCACCATTAGGTCAGGCCTTCCCAGGAGCCCCTGCCTTTGCTGCCTGGGCCCTCTGGCACTCCTGCTGCAGCTGACAAGGGTCTACATCTGTCCTCTGACTGCCTCTTCAGGTCCTGGAGCTGGAATTTGTATCACTTAATATCACTGTAATATAGTCCAGCCTCTTTCTCACTGTGGCCCGAGCCTACCCCAGCTCCTGTTTGACCAGCACAGGACCCAGAGGTTTAAAGACCACATTGGATCCATCCAGCAGAGCCAGTTCCTCCTTTGTGATATTATTTTTTGTTAGTTGTGCCTCAAGCTTCTGCTGCCCTGACATGGACTTACTCAGGTCCTTCTGTAGCTGTTGGCATTTCTCCACTTCTCCCTGAAGCTTCTTCTGTATTAGCTCAGCCTTGGTGGGGATGTAAATGTTCTCCCTTTAGAATTACTAACCCTGGCCTTGATATTACTATTTATGATGCTTTCTGATATTTTCTCTTCTGTTTTATTTTAAAATGTTTTCAAAACTGTCAATCATGTATCTCTATATTGATTTTAGTTTTTGCTAAAGGGTAATGACAAATACTATTCTATGTAGTAGAATAATCCTTTGTGTATTATTGTCTTTCCTCTGTCCAATTCCCACAAAGTGTTCTATATTCTTTATCAAATATTAATATCACCACTAGGCTTTCAGACTTTAAACATCTCCCTGATGCTGCGCTAAATTTGCTACATGACTCTTGTTATGAAGTGTGCTGCAGAACAGTTTTCTAAAATTGATCTAAACAGATAAGGTGAAGGTAGAACATGGATAAAGCTAAGGCAACCTAGGAAGGCAATAAATTACATCATAAAAGCTTTATATATTTGAATAGAAATGCCTAAGGCACTTGACTACTAACCAGAAGGCTGGCGGTTCAAACTCACCAGCCACTCCTTGGAAGGAAGATAGGGCAATCTACTTCCATAGTGATACTGCCTCGGAAACCCAAGGAGGGGTCGCTATGAGTCTGGTCTGACTCGATGGCACATAACAACAACAACATATATAAATAAAACAATGTTGATCCAGATGATTAAATTGTATATTTTATTTAAACTTGACCAAGAAATAAAAATAATCTTTCTGAATGTAGTTGCTTCCTTATGTTCCATTATGAGTATACTATACTCATTATGAGTATATCTGTACTGTCCTTGTTTTACTGATCTTAAAAATTTCTAGTATTATATTCCAATTACTCTTTAGCTTGTCAACCTCTCAGAAAAACATTCAGTTTTATATATTCCCCAGTCATCCCAGGTCACTCCTGAGCTTCTATTTGTACATCAGGTTTTCCTGATTTTTTTTTCTATTAAATTTTGTCTGTATTTTTAAATACTCTTTTATTTACCAAGGTGTTTTCAACCTTATTTCTACAGTTCAAGCTGTGACTGCTGGGATGGTGCCATCTACAAACAATAAACACTTTTTATAGCTCACCATTCAGCTTAATGATAGAGTTGAATATTACCCAGTTCTATGGAATCATTTTTACTGTCACCTTCAGCGATATGCCCACAAGTAACTTGATTTCCAGCCTCAAAGCCATTTTAACTGATCAAATAAATGTATTGAGTGATGAACAACTAAACACACTAAGTTCTTTTTTTTTTTTTTTTACTTGGGTGAAAATTTACAGAGCAAATTCACTTTCCATACAACAGTTCGCATACACTTTGTGTCATGACATTGACTACAATTTACCACAATGCAACAGCTCCCCTCCCACTTCCTCCCCATAGTTACCTCTTCACTGTGTCCATTCCTCCAGGCACTCCTGCCCCCTGAGCTGTTTTCCTGTACATAAATAGCCCTTCTTTCTCCCATGATTGATATCCCAATAAGTGTGTCTACCTCAGGTAAATGTTCAACTCAAATGCCTGTCTTTTGTTTGGCTGGAAGCCACAGGTGTGAGTTCTATTCTAGACCTGAAGGGCAGCTAGGGGACATAGTCAGGGGTTCCACCAGGCTCTATCAGACCAGCAAACCTGCCCCTCCCTTTTTTTTCGCAAATGATTTTGAGTTTTGTTCCACATTGTTCTCTCCCTCTATCCAGGATCTCCTATATAGAATCCCCCCTGAGTGGTTGACTGTGGTAGCCGGGCACCATCTAGTTCTTCTGGTCTCATAGTTGTATAGGCTATGGATCGCATGGTTTACCAGTCACCAGGACAAATTCTTTCCATGAATCTTTATTTTCTTCATTCTTCTTTGCTCTGGACGAGGAGAGACTGATTGTTGCACCTAGACGGCTACTTGAAAGCTTTTAAGATCCCAGTTGCTACTCACCAAAGTAGGAAGTAGAACAATGTTTAGTGTAGTATGTTATGCTAATTGATCTTGATACCCCCTGTGACTATGGTCCTGAACCCACAGGTTCAACTACTCAATCACTCTGGGTAGCTGGCTGTGACCAAGAAGTGACTACAACCTTGTCCCTTGTCAGCTCTACTATAAACTTGGGAATTCTTACAGATCATACAAATAAACTTAGAGGACCATTGTCTGCCAACCCTATACATGGTCTTGGGTACACTCCCCACTGCAGAGACATACCTAATAGTTCAGCCTGTCTACCCATCTATCCACCCATATACCCATGTTTGCCTTCACTGACAACACAGTACTGTATGTGCAAAATGGTTCATCTTTGTTGTCTGTACCTCCCATATACCTCTCTATGTCTTTCTCTTCCTCAATGCCACCATGTTGATCATTCTCATTTGGTACATTGCCCTTCTCTTCACCCAAACCAATACTTATCTCTACCTATCTAACAGGGCTCCTTCCCCTCCCCTCTCACCCCTGGTAACCAATAAAGAAAATTTCCTTCGATATCTAAACGTTTCCTTGACTTTTACAATAACAGACTATTATAATATTTGTCCTTCTGTGATTGACTTACTTCACTCAATATAATGTCCTCCAAGTTCATCCATGTTATGAGGTGTTTTGCAGATTCTAGGTTATTCTTTAGGGTTGCATAGTATTCCATTGTGTGTCTATACCATAGTTTGGTTATCCATTCCTCAGTTGATGGACACCTAGGTTGTTCCATCTTTTGGCTATTGTAAATAGTGCTGTGATGAACAAGGGTGTGCATATGTCTGTCTTGTCATGGCTCTCACTTCATTAGGATATATATCTAGTAATGGAATGGCTGGGTCAATGCTATTTCTAATTCCAACTTTTAAGGAATTACCATACTGCTTTCCATAGTGGTTGTACCATTTTACAGTCCCACCAGCAGTGCATGAGAGTCCCAATCTCTCCACATCCTCACCAGCACTTATTTTCTGTCTTGATGAACTTTGCTGGAGCAAGATGGTATCTCATTGTTGTTTTTATTTGCATGTCTGTAATGGCTAATGATCGTGAGCATTTCTTCATATGTTTGTTGGCCACTTGAATATCCTCCTTGGTGAAGTGTCTATTTATGTCTTCTGCCCACTTTTTAATTGGATTATTTGTCTTTTTGTTTTTAAGGTATTGGAGTTTTCTATAAATTCTAGAGATAAGTCCCTTGTCAGATATGTCATTGCCAAATATTTTTTTTTCCCAATCTGTAGGTTCTCTTTTGACTCTTTTGGAGAAGTCTTTGGAAGTGCATAAAAAATTAATTTTCAGAAGGTCCCCTTCATCTAGTTTATCTTCTGCTGTTTGTGCATTTTGGGTTATGTTTGATAGTCTATTTATGCCATATATTGTTGTTGTTATGTGCCATCAAGTTGGACCCGACTCATAGCGACCCCTCCTTGGATTTCTGAGGCGGTATCACTACAGAAGTAGATTGTCCAACCTTCCTTCCAAGGAGTGGCTGGTGGCTTCTGGATAGCAGTAAAGTGCCTTAGGCATTATCCTACCAGAGCTCCTATGCCATTTATTAGGGCCCCTAAATTTTCCCCTAGTTTTTCCTTGAGAAACTTTAGGGCCCCTAAATTTGCCACTACTTTTTTCTTGAGGAACTTTATAGTTTTAGGTTTCTCATTTAAGTCTTTGATCCATCTGGAGTTAGTTTTTGTGTATGGGGTGAAGTACTGATCTTGCTTCATTTTTCTGCAAATGGATCTCCAGTTTTGCCAGGATCATTTATTAAACAAACATTCTCTTCTCCATTTAATGGATTTAGGCCCTTTGTCAAAGATCAGCTGACTATAGGTCAATGGATCTATTTCTAGGTTCTCCATTCAACTCCATTGGTCTATGTGTCTGTCATTGTACCAATACCAGGCAGTTTTGACTATTGTGGCTGTATAGTAAGTTTTGAGATTTGGCACCACTAAGTTCTTGATGTGACCATACTATGTAGATGTTTAAAATGTGACACATATAACTGGTTATGGATAATTAAGTAAATAATCATCCACACTACTACACTTAAGAACCCAAAGACTTGATAAAGATGCATGTATAAACTTACTCCTTTTGGTAGAGTCTCTAGCCTTTTGTAATGGTTCGTATGTTTTTACATTATTTCCATGACTGTAAGATTCTTCAGGCCCTGTAATCCAGAATGAAGAAGACAGTATTTGATGTATAGTAAACAATTCCACATTATGCATATTGAATTAAATTCCCAACTCACTGTATGTCTTCAATTCATTAATTTGACATAAGTAGACATAGAGACAAAATAATTGCCAAATGTAGAAAAGACTTGGTTGAGCATTTGAAAGACAAAAAGGGACTTATAGTAGACATTGATGATTATAAGTTGAGGAGCTCTGGTAGCATAGTGCCTAAGGAACTTGATTGCTAACCAGAAGGCTGGTGGTTCAAACCCACCAGCCACTCCTTGGGAGAGAAAAAAGAGAAATCAAACTGAAAGTATTTTAGAACCCCCATTTATAGAAACACATCTAGCTGACTTGAAGTTGACCTTCATGGTAGATCCTTATAAACCAAAATGGGTATTTTAATTTAACAAATATTCTAATCTATTTTTAACAAGTTAAATAAAATAATTTTTGTAAAAAGAAAAAAAAAAGTGAAAACAAGAAAATGTAAAAAATACCAAAATCTTTATTCCTACAGCTAGGAAACAGAATTTGGAGATACTATATGCTAATATCAGGATATACTCTGAGAGTTGTTTTCTAAAATAAGTTTCTCAAGGCAGACATTTTCAATAGTTAGCCTAGACTATTTTTTGATTTTGAGAAGACATCAGGAAATAACTTTGGTTTAAGGTTTAAAGATGATCTCAGAGAAATAGTTTCAGGGATTTATCCAGCCTCCACGGCTCCAGAATATCTAGAATCTCTGAATATTTGAAATTCTGTTCTACATTTTCCCCTCTATGGTCAAGGTTCTTCTATAGAATCTTTATCAAAATGAAAAATAATGGTAGCCAAGCACCATCCAGTTCTGGTCTTCTTGCCTACGGGGTAGGTGTTTATGGAGGCAACTAGTCAAACTTTGCATATATTCCTTCTATTCCTGACACTCCTTCTTACTCTGTTGCTCCAGACAAAAAGGGCCCAATTGTGCTTTTTCAACAGCTACTCTGCATTGAGCATTAAGTTCAAGAAATATCTATATGTTCAAGTTGAAACTGAAAGAAATTGTCCATGAGAGCCAAAATACAACATTGCTTATATCCCACCTAAATTTATGGAATATCTGAAGAGTAGATTTAGCACATTGATCACTGATGCCTGAAGACCAAACAAGTTGTGAGATATCATTAAGAACATCATACATGAAGAAAGCAAAAGATCACTAAAAAGACAGGAAAGGAAGAATAGACCAAAGTGGATTTCAGAAGAGACTATGAAACTTGCTCTTGAAGGGAGAGTAGCTGAAGCACAGCAAAGAAATGATGAAATTAAAGAGCTGAAATATTTCAAAGGGTGGGTGAAGAATACAAAGTGAATTATTATAATGAAATGTGTAAAGACCTAAAGTTAGAAAACCAAAAGGAAAGAACATACCTTTTCTCAAGCTGAAGGAACTGAAGAAAAAATTTCAGCCTCTAGATGCAACATTGAAGGACTCTATGGTCAAAATATAGAATGATGTAGAAAGCATCAAAAGAAGATGGAAGGAATACATAGAGAGTCATGGTACCAAAAAGACTTCATTGATGTTGAACCATTTCAAGAGGTAGCATATGATTAAGAACAAAGGGTATTAAAGGAAGAAATCCAAGCTACACCAAAGGAATTGGCAAAAAATAAAAAAATAAATAAAAAAGGATCTAGGAATTGATGGAATACCAATTGAGATGTTTCAACAAAGAGATGCAGCAATAGAGGCACTTACTCATTTATGCCAAGAAATTTGGAAGACAACTACCTGGCCAACTGACTGGAAAAGATTGATATTTGTGCCCTTTGCAAAGAAAGGTGATCCAAGAGAATATGGAAATTATAGAACAATATAATTAATATCACACACAAATAAAATCTTGCTGAAGATAATTCAAAAAAAGTTCCAGCAGTATATTGACAGGAAACTGCTAGAATTTTAAGCTGGATTCAGAAGAGGACATGGAATGAGGGATATCATTGCTGATATCAGAGGATCTTGTCTGAAAGCCAAGAATACCAGAAAGATGTTTACTTGTGTTTTGACTATGCAAAGGCATTTGACTGTATGGATATTAACAAATTATGGATAACATTGTGAAGAATGGGAATTTCAGAACAGTTAATCGTGCCCATGAAGAATCTACATAGACCAAGAGACTGTCATAGAGCAGAATAAGGGGAATACTGCATGGTTTAAAATCAGGAAGGGTGTGTGTCAGGGTTATCTCTTTTCACATTCTTTTTCAAACTGTATGCTGAGCAAATAATCTGAGAAGCTGGACTGTATGAAGAAGAATGTGGCATCATGACTAGAAGAACACTTATTTACAACCTATGATATATAGATGATACAATCTTGCTTGCTGAAAGTGAAGATGACTTGAAGCACTTGCTGATGAAGATCAAAGACTATATTCTTTGGTATGGATTACACCACAATATAAAGTCAACAAAAGTCCTCACACCTGGACAAATAAACTACATAATAGTAAATGGAGAAAATATTGAAGTTATCAGAGATTTTTACAATCAATACCCATGGAAACAGCAGTCAAGAGTTTGTGACCACCATGATAATGTTAGGAAAAAGGAGGACACTGAATTGTGCACATAGGAGATAGACAACAGATGCTAATACCAACCAGTGTGCCCACACTAATGCATTACCATTAACACCAAATGCCAGGCTACAGATAAACATATAAACACCTGAGAGGATCAGATGGGGATCAGTGAACAGAAGTATACTCTAGACCAAGGATAGATTCAGCACAGGTTAATCTTGTACAGATACCAGTGATACAAAATACCTGCAATCCTTACAGAAACAATAGAAAACAGACAACAGAGCAATCAGGGATATCCCTCATAGACAGCCAGACACTATGGGAGAGAGTTCCAATGGATCTACCATCTCAGGACCATCATACTGGGGGACACTAGACTCAATGGGCACAACATAATACATAAAAGTCTTGTTCCTCATCCTACATTGGTGAGTAGCAACTGGAGTCTTAAAAACTTTCAAGCAGCCATCTAAGATGCAGTTAATGGTCTCTTATCATCGGAACTGAAGAAGAGTGTGGGAAAAAAAAGTCATTTAGAAGTAATCAGCCCTAGGACACAATGGCCCTTGAGACCAGAAGAACTAGATGGTGCCTGGATACCAATGCCAACCACTCAGGAGAGAATCAAATCTGGAGATCCTGGATAGAATGGGAGGAAAAATGTGGAACAAAATCCAAAAACTCAGTAATGACCAAAATTACTGGTCTGATGGAGTCTGGTGAGACCCCCAATACTATGGTCCTGGGATACATTCTGGGCCTGGTATAAAGCTCACTTCCAGGGGCTGACTCTCAGCCCAATAGTTAACAAGGTGTACATGCAGACTACTCAACCCAGGGTGATGCACCCACTTATGCTATGGAAATGCATCCCTTAGAGCAATAGACCATGGGGCACCAGAGGGGCAACATTCACATGGAGGAAATGCAGGATAAACAGAAGTGCATAACAATGAGGGGCATGGGGGAGGGTAGTGGGCAGGGAGGGAAGGAGACTGGGTTAGGGTTGAGCATGGTAAATGGGGAGTGAAACTAAATCTATACATAAAGTTGAATGTAAAATCAACCCTTAAAATAAAATAAAACAAAAAGAATTCAGACCTTGTATCACATTGGGAAAATAGATCTGCTGCAAAAGACCTCTTTAAAGTATTAAGAAGCAAACATGCCACTTTGAAGGCTAACATGTGCCTAACCCAAGCCTTGATATTTTCACTCACCTCATATGCATGTGAAAGCTGGACAATGAATAAGGAAGACCAAAGAAGAGTCGATGCCTTTGAATTGTGGTGGTGAAGATTACTGAAAATATCATGGACTGCCGGAAGAACTAACAGATCTGTCCTACAAGAAGTGCAGCTGCAATGCTCCTTGGAAATAAGAATGGCCAGACTTTGTCTCACCACCTTTGGTCATGTTATCAGAAAGGACCATTCCCTAGAAGAAAAATGTGAACACCTTCAATAGGATGGATTGAAACAGTGGCTGCAACAATGAGCTCAAGCATAGCAAGGATTGTGAGTGTGGCACAGGATGGCTCAGTGTTTTGTTCTGTTGTACACAGGATCATTATAAGTTGGAGCCTACTCAATGGCACCTAACAACAACCATGGAATTGCAGTGCAGTGAATTACTTAATATGGCTCTTCTAGCCATCATCCTCCATTTTGTGATGTATTGTATGTAGATCCTAGTCTCTATACTGTTTAGGGTAGGATGTATCTTGAGTCCCACCTTGCTGGAGGGTGCCACTCAAGTCACCACCCTTAGTTTCCTTGAGGGTATATACATGAATGTTCTGGAAAATTTTTCTCTCTCTTGCTCCATCCTGCATTTGGTTTGTGCAAAAATGGCGAGGAGGCCACATGTTCCAACCTCTTCTTATACAAGGGGAAGACAGGATTACCAGCAGTAACCCAAGGCCTATTCCTGCCAAGCCAGACATGCTGCCTCCCTCTAGCCTTTTCTCCAACTGTTCCTCCCAAAGCACCACCACCTCTCTCCTGGGTTCGATAATTCGCTGCAGTGGCCACACAGAACTCACAGATTATGAGGTTTATTAGGGAAGCACCAGACTACAATTCAAGTTCAGGAAGAATGCTCAGTCTCTCTCCCAGCCCACCGTCTCTCAGCCAAGTCTCTCACAGTCTCTTTCCCAGCAGTGCTGGTCCCTCGGTGTCTCACTCAGCAATGCGTGTCTCTTGTGTCTCTTTCCCAGCAGTGCATGTGTCTCTTCCAGCAGTACGTGTCTCTTGTAGCAGCACGTCTCTGGCAGGAGTGCATCCTTCCTCAGCCAGCAGTCAGAGAGTGTTCTGCCTCTAGGAGGCCTTGTTTTGAGCCTGGCAGGGTGGTCAAACTAGCCAATCACAGCATCAGAACTCTAAGCATCCACCTGAGAGAGTGGGAACCTCCCAGAACATTGTTTTGTGCCACTCCCAACAGAAATATTCCAGGTGGACAAATTCAGCAATCAGGAGCTCCTCAGTTGCTCATAGCAATTCCCACCTTGGAGTTTACAAAGACTTATGGGTAGAAAAGCCACACTAAGTAATTTACTACACCACAGTTTGTTATCATCTCACCCCTGGCCTGCAGACAGCAACTGGTCATCTGACCTCCTAGTTGGATTTGCCATCCCTTGAAACCATGTGAATGGGGAGAACCTTTCAGACCTATCCATGGACTTGGGACTTGCCAGCCTCCCAGCCTCTACCAACATATGAGCTGTTTACTTGGCAGTTTGTGAGTTCTGTGAGATGTTACTGTGAAACATGAAGCCCTAAGACAGGAGCAAGAGTACTGAAAGGAGGAGTTGATGTTAGAGATGATGGAGTGGCACAAGAGTTTGGAAAAGTCAGACATTTGAGACATCCTTAACATCCACCTCATGGTGGCCAGGCTTGTGCTGATCCTCCTAAAAGAAATTATTCAAGCAGCTGGTGTCAAAATGGTAGAGTTCACTGCAACAGCCCAGACTCACTGGAATATGTGGTTTTGGGGAAAAGGAGATAAAATAGAGACTAAGAGACCGTTGGCTTCTGAATGGGATAAAGAACTTCCATGGACTGAAGCAGCTTTTTATTGAGATCAGTCACTTGAGGCAAAAACTATTCATGGGATTTAGGAGTGGTGGGTCTAACTCCCGAAGAATTGGCTAATTGCATGTATATGGAAATCCAGAATGACAGGGAAAACATAAGACTTACAATTCCTTGGTTGCTGTTATCACTAATAGCTGCTATGGCAGGGAAAAATAATATAATAGGGGCATGTGGTAGCACTAAACCAAGCTCAGATCTAGTCCAATCAGAGATATAAACACTAGTCTCAGGGCCTACCTAGAAAGGAAAAATTGTGTCAGAACAACAGGCAGTACCCCTACAACTGCTGGTCACCAAGAAGGTAGTCCAGGAAAGACATGGTAAAAACCAAGAAACTATTGAAACCAGGGGATATACTGTAAAAGAGATGCTTGCTTGTAGATTAGTATCATCAGCTTCCTGAGGAATCTTTACTAAAATGGATTGTGAAAGCAACTAATTTAGGGGCAGTAACTTTAGTTTTGAATGCTGCAGAATAGAAGAGTATGTTTGAGTTGACTCAAGACTCATAATTCACTATGGAACAGGCACAGATGTTGATCCAATATCCAGTTATATGGCAGGTTAACTCAGATGGGACAGCCAGTCTGGTGGACTGGATAAAATTAGCAGGAATAGGACAAATATTGCAGGCAATGATGGAGTTGAGACAAAGATGCTAATGCAGCACCAAAGGAAGTTGGGTGAACCAATGGAAACTCCTGCTGGTTCCCCAACATTAAGGAGGCCTAAACAAGTCCATTCTATTCACTCCGATTGGAAGGAATTTAATGATGGAAGTCCCACCTGGGACCAGTTGAAGCAGAGGCTCAGCTAGTTAATGAAGACAGGGACTGATGAGGAAGCTAGGGACTTCTAGTCCAGCCCCCAGCAGGGAACCTGAGGCCATATGCACATGTGTGGGTAAAATGGCCTGGGCATGGGGAAGAGGCCTTCTTGGGCTCCTGGGCGTAAGAGCTCAATGTATTGTCATCCCAAAACCTATCAATGAAATCTTGAATGGGCCTAAGGTTAGACTGGAGGGATATGAGGATGCAAAAGTTGATGGGACTAAGGTGAAAATTTAGATAAGAATTGGAAGATTTAAACAGAAGTTATATGAAGTAGTTGCATCTCCCTTACCTGAATGTATTATTGGTATGGATATTATGTATATTTGGAGAGAACTTCTACTCCCTGATGTTGTAAAATTGAAAGTGTACAAGTCTGCCCTTAGGCTAGTATTGATTAGACATAATAAATGTGAACCATTGGAATTGCCTGAACCCACTCAGGTTGTCAACTTGAAACAGTATAGGATATCTAGAGGACAAAAGGAAATTACTGCTTTGATTAAAGCTAAAAGCTGGAATGTTATTGCCCAAAATTTCTCTTTATAAAATCCCTATATGGCCTGTGAAAAAGGCAGATGGCTCATGGAGACTGACAGTAGACTACTGAGGACTAAATAAAGCAGTGTTATTATTGGCTTTAGATGTTCCAAACATGGCATCAATGGTGCAGAAAATACAGCAGGATAAAGGAGACTGGTACACAGTCTTTGGTCTTGCAAATGCCTTTCTTGACATCTTGATCTTGAAAAAGAGTCAGATGAAGTTTGTTTTCACATGAGAAGGTTCTCAATACACTTTCAGTGTTTTATCACAGGGTCATTTGAATTCACCAACTTACTGTCACGGTTTGGTTAGAAGGGGCTTGGTGAGGATTTCAAATGTGGTGATACATTACATTGATGATTTATGTTCATATTAAACACAGAAGAACAGACTAGGACAGATTTGAAAACAGTGGTGGCCCAGATGACCAACAGAGGCTGTTTAATAAATCTAACAAAAATCAAGCACCCTGCCCAAATGGTGATATTCTTGGGAATAACTTGGGCAGGAGCCACCCATGACATTCCACAGGCAACCAAGAATAAGTTGCTACCTACCCCAAAGACTAAGCAGGAAGACCAATGTTTAACTAGTCTATTTGGGTTTTGGAGAACACATATTCCACATCTGGGAAAATTGCTGGCTCTCATGCATAAAACCACTTGGAAGAAAACTGTTTGAAAGGGGTCCCAAGCAAAAGCAGTCTATGTCTGAATTACAGAAAGCAGTCTCATGCTCCTTGCTTTTAGGGCCTTATGATTCACATTCAGACATGATTTTGGAGGTATCTGCTACACATGCTTATGCAGATTGGAGCTTATGGCAAAAACCTGAGAACACCACCCTACGAAGACCATTGGGATTCTGGACTAGAAAATTTCCAGATGCTGTAGCACAATAAATATCATTTGAAAGGCAATTTCTTGACTGTTACTGGGCATTGATTGAGACTACCTCAATGACAGAAGGATGTAAAATCATCATGAGAGCTGAAATATCCGTAATGTCTTGGGTAATGTCAGAGAAACATTCTAATAAGGAAGATGGTGCCCCAAATAGTCCCATAATGAAATACAAATGCTTCATAGAAGAACTACAGGAGGAATGCAGGAAGGCACCTATTTTATCCACAAACAGGTAGCCTCTTTTTCCCATAGGTCCTAGCCTGGAATTGCCCGAGAAGCTGCCAGAATCCAGTGCCACATGAACAGTGCCCTATGAACAACTTTTCTGTGGATCAGCACAAGACTGCTTGTTTCACAGATGGCAGTTCTAGGGTACATGAACAACATTTGACATGGAAAGCTGCTGCATTAAGACCAGCATCGAAAGTCCCTGATTGAAGAAGGTCAGAACAAGTCAGCTCAATGGGCTGAATTGCATGCTATCTTCCTAGCTGTCATGGAAGAATTGGGCAATGGTGAGAGCCCATATGTTTGGATTTTTACTGACTCATGGGCAGTGACCAATGGCCTGGCTATATGGTAAGCAAATGGGTGATGGAAAATTGGACTATAAAAGGGACACCCATGTGTGGCATGGGCCTATGTAAAACATTCTGAGCATTCAAAGGGTGCATTAGAGTAGGCCATGTCTATGCCCATCAGAAGAATCTTCTTCCTGGATTGGAAGGTGCTTGGAATCAATAAGTGGACATGTTAATATGCTCCCTTGATGTGGCTAATTGGGATGACAAAATGGGTGGACAGGGGTATGCTGCAGCAATGCAGAGAGGGGCTAGATCTAGACATATCCCTCTTGCACCCCCTGAGACACAAAATGCCAATAAGAACTGCTTTTTTCTGTCAGCAAGAAAGACAGACGTGAGAGTTCCAGTAAGATGGTGGACTAGGCAGAAAGACTGCACAGACCCTCTTCAACAAAGAAAAGGGAAACCAATTAACACAGACACAGAAGATAATCCTGGACCCCTGAGCCTTGAAGGGGAGGATATAGAAGTGGACTAAACCCCAAGTAGCAGAAGAATTTGCATGAAAATACCAAAAAAGGAGACGGAGCTGCGGTCTGGCAGTGATCCTGAGCGATCCTGACGGCACGGCACAGACAGCTTGGAGATTCCCGAGTGGTGGTAGGACGAAGAATTAACCTAATAATCAGCCCTGCTAGACATGGACTGCACAGAGGACTGCTTTGGTGGCTGGGGAATAAATGGAGAAGGTGAAGAGAAAGGCAGGCTGAGCTGTGGACTTTCGCCAGTCCAGAGGGCACCACCATTTTGAATGTTTAAAAGCAGCATGACTATTTTGGATATTTAAAGAGACAGCACTCTGGCAGATTCCTGGGGTTTAAGAACATGTTTTGCTTGCCAGCAACCCCAAGGACACTCCGGACCTGCAAGACTGAAAAGGTGCAACATTCCTCTTGTTACTCTTATACCCCACACCTGCTTGTTGAATGGAGGTGTGGCCATCCCCCACTCCCACCTATCTTCGGGGCCCAAAGGAACTCCATCATAGTCTGTGTGCTCCAATGGAGCCTGAGTGCCATGCCTTGTCCTCCACTGATTTTTTTTCTTTTTTCTTTCTAATTCTTTTTCGCTTTCTTTTTCTCGTGATTAGTTTGCTTGTATTTGTCTGTTTTAAAACAACTATATTATTAATACTTTTGTCTTTTTTACTATTATTCTTATTCTTCCCCTCCCAGGTCCTGGTTTTCAGTATTTTTTCTTTTCCCTGTTCCTGGTTGAAATTTTTTTGTTGTTGTTTTAGTTTTTTTTTTTTTTTCCTCCCATTTCTTCTTGTGGTTAACCCCATTCCTTGTTTTTCTTTTTGCATATGTCCCGTTTTTTCCCTTCAGTATTCTCCTTCTCTACTTTTTTCTCTTAGTGCCCTATCCCCATATATTGCAGGTTTTCTTGTTTTTTCTTCTTCTTTTGTCCTTTTTTTCTTTTTTTGGTTACTGTTCCTGTGTGATTACATGGTGTGTTTTTTGTCAATGTGCTTTTAGTTGTTTGATGGTTATTCAATTGTAATTTTTGTTTAACTGAGTGGGAGACAACAACAGTCCCCATAAGACACAACTACACCCACACCTCCTGGAACGTCACTTACTGAGTGAGAGCCACTACCTCCTTCTCCACCAATGGGCCAATGATAAAAAACCACCAAGAAGAGCCTGAATCACACTTAGCTGCTTTTCACAAACAGTTAACAGAGATCTAAATACAACAATGCCAAGATGCCTTGGAGACAACAGACCATCACGCTCCACACAAAGAAGCAGGATAAAGTGGTACAAACAAGGGAGCAGGATACAGACCCAGAACACGTCCCTGAGGAAGAAGCAGCATTGGAACTCTCTGGTAAGGAATTCAAAAAAATTATCTTTAGGTATCTTCAAAGGATTGAGAGACAGACCAAAGAAAACACACACAGACACACACACACACACACAAAAAAAAAAAAACCTTAGAAGAATTTTGGAAGAAAATACAAGAACAAAATGACAAAATAAATGAAAAATTAGAAATGATTCTAAATCTACA
>NW_006921727.1:6882171-6884796 GCF_000298275.1 Orycteropus afer afer
TGGGGAGGAAGTGGGAGGGGAGCTGTTGCATCGTGGTAAACTGTGGTCAATGTCATGAGACAAAGTGTATGTGAACTGCTGTATGGAAAATGAATTTGCTTTGTAAATCTTCACCCAAATCACAATAAAAAAATAACAATAATAAAATAAAAGACAGAGGTTACAGATGAATATGGGGGAGATTCCCCAGGGGGAAAGCCCTGTACATAGCCATCAAGTTGATTATATAGGACGAGTGATACCAATGGCTCCAGTGGCTACAAATGGGTCCTCACAGGAATAGATATTTACTCTGGGTTTTGATTATCCCATGATGACAGATGCAAATGCCTTTAATGAAAGGATTGGAACAAAATATACTGTACCAATTTGGGCCACCAAGTCATATTTCCTCAGATCAGGGAACACACTTTACAACCTATAGGGTGCAGCAATGGGCCAAGAAACATCATATTAAATGGACATACCATGTTGCATACTGTCGTGAAAGTATTGGTTTGATAGAGAATCGTAATGGGCAATTGAAACATTTGTTTTCTAAAATGGGGGGATGTAAAGGCAGAAGGGCTGGCTCTCATGCCTTCATGAATGTATGCTCACACTCAGCACGAGGGGCGTGAAGGGAGCATCACCACCGGACAGATTCCTGTGCTTTTCCAGTGGATGTGGAGGAGAGGGAGTGGGGGAGAATGCTGGTGCCACTGTACAATTCTTCCCCACATCACCTGACATTGCTTTCTTCCTGTCAGAAGCTGTAGTCCCAGGACACAGGATGCAGCTGCAGGTGCCAGAAGCAGGGGTGATCCCTAAGCAAGAGACTGTAATTATATCCCTGAACCTGTATGTCAGGATCCCCAAGGGCCTTGTGGGATGGACTGTACCTTCCCCTCATCTGGAAAAACTAGGGTTGACAGTGAATATGACCATATTGCCCATTGGTAGAGATAGCTCACTAGTGTTATACCTGTGCAACACTACGCAACATGAATGAGAGTGGACTGAGGGGGACTTGCTAGACTAGTCTTTCTATCAGCAATCTGGAGTGGCTCAGCAGCTGAACCTGACCTCCCTTTCCAAGGTGAAAATATTTGGGTAAAAATAAATGACAAATGGAAGAAAGGAGAAATAAGAGCTGAAGGTAATGGAATGAATAAATGGATTATGCAGCAGGGGAAATCTAACATTATGCTGATACCTAAAGAGAGATTCAGAGGACGGGGATAGTAATTTTACCAGAGACCAGAAGGCCAGAAAGGGTGAGGCTGAGACAAACTTTTGGAGCACCAGATCAGATCGGATGGAGACCAGCAGCAGAGCTGAATGGCTGTTACTTGAGTGACCTCACCTTAGGACTCTCTGCCCCACTGAAGGACTAACTGTTGTTGATGACTCTGGAACTGGTGAAATAACTGGGAGGGGCAAATTAATCCTTCAGATGTGAAAGGGCTAATGGCTAAAAGAGCCAGGAGCTGGCCTGCAGTGCAGTGAATTGTTTAATATGGCCCTGCTAGCCATGTCCTCCATTTTGTGATGTATTGTAAATCCTAGTCTCTGTCCTGTTTAAGGTGGGATGTATCTTGAGTCCTGCCTTGCTGGAGGGTGTCACTCAAGTCACCACCCTTAGTTTCCCTGAGGGTGTATATGTGAATGTTTTGGAAAATTTCTTTTTCTTGCTCCAGTCCTGCATTTGGTATGTCATCATCTCACCTCTGGTTTTGAGACAGCAGCTGGTCATCTGTTCAGCTGATTTGGGTTCACCAGCCCCTGCAACCATGTGGATGGGGAGAATCCTCCAGACCTATGTATGGTCTTGGGATTTGCCAACCTCACAGCCTCCACCACCATGTGAGCTGTTTCCTTGGCAGTATGTGAGTTCTGTGGGACATTAGAGTAAAACATGGAACCCTAAGACAAGAGGTATGCAGACAATAACAATCTTGCTTGCTGAAAATGAGGATGACTTGAAGCACTTACTGATGAAGATTAAAGACTCAGTTTGCAGTATAGATACTAAAAAAAACAAAAAAACAAAAAAAAAACCTCACTGCTGTTGAGTCAGATCCAACTCATCACGACCCCTCTTTGAGTTTCCGAGATAGTATCACTACAGAAGTAGCTTGCTCAGCCTTCCTTCTGAGGAGAGGCTGGTGTATTTGAACCGTCACCCTTCTGGTTAGCCATCAAATGCCTTAGGCACTACACCACCAGAGCTCCTGCAGTATGGATTACACCTCCACAAAAAGAAAACCAAAATCCTCACAACCAGAATTATAAGCAGCATTACGATAAATGGAGAAATGATTGATGCTGTCAAGGATTTCATATTACTTGCTTCCATAATCAATACCAATGAAAGCAGCAGTCAAGAAATCACTTGACATACTGCACTGGGCTAATCTGCTGCAAAAGATCTCTTTAAAGTGCTGAAGAGAAAAGATGTCTCTTTGAAGACTAAGGTATTTTCAATAGCCTCATATGTATGTTAGGAGCTCTGGTGGCATAGTTTGAACTGCCAGCCACTCCTTGGAAGGAATATTGGACAAGCTACTTCTGTAGAGATACCACTTCAGAAACTCAAGGAGAGGTTGCTATGAGTCAGAAATGACTCCACAGCAGTGATTTTTT
>NW_006921727.1:6884946-6887136 GCF_000298275.1 Orycteropus afer afer
TGAAAATGGCCAGACTTTGTCTCACCTACTTTGGTCATGTTGTCAGAAGGGACCATTCCCTGGAGAAGGATATCATGCTTGGTAAAGTAGAGGGTCAGTGAAAAAGGGGAAGACCCTCAATGAGATGGACTGACACAGTGGCTGCAACTATGGGCTCAATATAGCAGGGGTGGTGAGGCTGGTGCAGGACCGGGCAGTGTTTTGTTTTGTTGTCCATAGAGTCACTATGAGTCAGAGCTGACTTGACAGCATCTCACAACAACAACAAGATAGGAGGGAGACTACTGAGAGGAGGAGGAGGAGTTCATGTTAGAGATGTTGGAATGCCACAACAGTTTGGAAAAGTTGGACATTTGGGAGGACATCCTTAACTTCTACCTCTTAGGGACCAGCCTTGTACTGATCCTTTTAAAAGAAATTATTCTAGCAAGAATCAAAGTGGCAACAGCAACTCAAAGGATTAGATAGGAACTTTAGGGAGCAATGAGTTTGTGTTAATGGGTGAGGAATGAAAAGGAGGGTAAGAATGAAGGCACAACCCGAAAAATATAATCAACGTCATTGAATTGTGCATGCAGAAATGGTTGGATTGGTATATGTTTTGCTGTATATTCTCAATAAGAACAACAGAATAAATATAAACATCAATTCTTGATGAGCTCTTATTTTTGTTATGATTTTTTTAGTTGTTTTGTTTCTTTTTTTCTTTTACCTCTGTATAATGAAAGTGAAACAGTGAGGACCATCCTGTGAAATTCACATTTGGTGTTTTGATATAATGTTACACATACGACTTGCATTCCATAGGCTATTCTAGGTTGATAAGAACAAAGAAATAGTAAGTTCCCATCTATGTCAGTTCTGTTGGAATTTAAGCACTCCTTAATTTCCTACCAAATATTTTCTAGGAATTTGCAGGGGACTTACCCTCTTGGCTACCCCATGGCATCTGTTCTTTCTTGCTCTGACCCACTGTGATAATGCTGTAAACATACTGCCAACACCCAAAGTATCAGACAATGTGTCCACCTGATGCCCAGCAGACTCTGTGGTTGTTGCTTTAAGTTTTCACCATTAGCAGAGAGGCTGTTGCTGAAGCATGAGGCTGAATGTGCAGAGGTCTACAGTGCGGGTGTTCATCTTTTGCTGCTATAGCTGTTAACTCCTTACTCTCTCCTGCATCGGGGGTATTTTAGAGGAACTCCTCTTCTGTTGCAGGCCTACTTTGGTTGATAATATAAACAACACAAAATCACAACTTCCTTCCCTCCTGCACCTATTGCTTTCAATTGCATTTGGGTAGTTCTACTCCATTTTCCTTTGAGATGAATTCTTCATTGGGGTTTTCTTTCCTTTCCACAAACATACCCTAGGAAGACCAGCCCTGCTAGTTTTGGAAAGATGCCCAGATCCAGGGGTAAACATGGCTGAAGTCTGAGGCAGGCTCCTCAATGCATTATACTACACCTTTTAATAGAAATAGTGAGATGCTCATAAATGGTGTATTTTCAATATGTGGACATTAATGAACTATGCCTTTTCCTAACTGTAGCTAAAAACAATGACTGTCTTCATGCATCAAATATTTATCAGGTGTTTATCTTTTATATGTACCTCTTTCCTAGGAATTAGGAGTATAGCAAGGCATTAATTCATGCAAATAGGCCTCAGAAGCATACAGCTTTTTGCTATTAATTTGGGTTATTCTTAAAACAGTCAAGAAAACTGGCTGGCAGCATTTGATTATAAAAACATCCTCCTTTTCTCTTATGTAAGTCTATTATAATCTACATGAGCAGAATATACCAGGTCCCCAGTATGTGTATTAAATGAATAAAATAACCATATTTTTGAGAATGGATTATTATAGGAGAAATGTTCAATTTAACAGGTTATTCATCTGCCAAGAATGGCCAGACTTTGTTTCACCTACGTTGGTCATTGTGATAGTTGAAGATGTGTCAACTTGGCTGGACTCCAGTTGTGAGTGGTGATTCCCATGATGGATCACATAACTGAGTTCTAAGCGGCCGGTCTGCCTAAGGGGAGTTTCCCCAGGGGTGTGGCCTACCTGCAATGCTATCCCAGGGACAAGCTGGAAGAACGGCATTCCAGACTATATACTTCCTGGAGCGAGCAGCTCGCTGCTCACCCTGGAGGTTTTCGGATTCATTCTTTGTTGGGAACAGC
>NW_006921727.1:6893376-6922819 GCF_000298275.1 Orycteropus afer afer
ATATATATATATATATATATATACTTTGCTGGTTTTTGTGTTTCTCTAGAGAACCCAATCCAACACAGTCATGTAGTCAGAAGGGGCCCGTCCCTGGAGATGGCTATCATGCTTGCTAAAGTAGAGGGTCAGAGAAAAAGAAGACCCTCAACAAGATGGATTAACCCAGTAGCTGCAGCAATGAGCTCAAGCATAGCAAGGATTATGAGGATGGTGCAGGACAGGGCAGTGTTTTGTTCTGTTGTATGGAGGGTCTCTATGAGTTAGAATTGAATCGACAGCACTTAACAACAAAAAATCTCTTCCTGCGTCTGTTTCTCACTGCTTTTAGCTCAGATTACTTATTTCCCCAGATAGGATACATACAAACCAGAAAAACCAAGCCAAATCCCATTGAGCCGATTCCAACTATAGGTATTGTTTAATGCTCTTCTATCTTTCTCTAATAATATGTTCTGTTGTCCATAGAGTCACTATGAGTCAGAGCTGAAAGAGAATAATCTTTCTCAGGATGGTCTTTGACTCCTTAAATGAACTGAATCTATTCATAAATTTCATTGGGGATGGTCACAAAAGTGAAACCTTACCTATTTCCCTCACTATTTCATGAGGATGACAACCAGGTTTGTTTTTTTTTTTAAGCCTCAGCATTTATAAGTTAAAAACAAAAAATCAAAATGTTTTACTTTACTAGTAAATCACATTAGCTTTCAAAAGAACACTATTTTTAATCCTCAGAACACAGTATTTCAACTACATGATGGAATAACTACATTGTGGAAAAATCTGTGATATAAAGAATGCTTTTCTCTCTAAGCAAAATGCATTTCAAATTTTAAATAAGTTAACTTTAAGCTTCTAGCTTACTGAATGTCAGATGTGGCTTTGGAAGCATTTTTATTCAAATCAAATGTTGCAAAGATATATACAAAAGTCAGTAACCACATTTTTTAAAGCTATATATTTATCTATTTTTTGAAGTTACAAGTTGTTTAAATTACTATATTCTAGTAGAAATAGAAATAGTATGTAATTATAGGAAATATAATTGCTAATGTATAAATTAGTACACATTATATAAAATATAATTGCTAATGAAAATAGAACTAAACATGTTTTAGAGATGACTTCAAAATTTATAGAGAAGTATTTTAAAATGTGTAAAACTAAATTCCTGACTATACAACTAGGTGAGAGTGAGCTTACATGCAGAAATAAAGCCTATGAACATTAAAGGAAAAAAAAAAAAGAAACCACTTACAACTTACTGATGTTTGTACAAAATTATTTAATATTTAGCTAAAAACAAAAGTTAATTTGGAAGAATATTTCTTTACTAATATTGCATGCATATAAAAAGTTGACTTTTTGGTTTTATCATTTCATCCCCTTTGTTTTAAATATTCTAGAAGCCAAATGATTTTGTGAAAAAGCTTTTAGTTTTCTTTAACCACATTACACATAGATGATATGCAAATGTGAAACAATGATTTTACTTTAACTTCCTTAATCATAGGCACATTAAGAATCAAAGATATTCTCAGAAGACTGATGTCTGTTGAATAATAGTTAAATAACTAGCTAGATCTTCAGTCAAGCTGAACGCAGCTAGAGTTCAACATTCTTCAGTGCTTATCTGGATCACCCTAGATCACCTCCTTCTTCCACAAGTGAAACTTCCAACATATGTGCATACCTCAACATACCACATCAGTGCACTGTGCCTAATCCTGATCATTATAATACAGATATCACCAGTGTGTACAGTCACTTCAACTCTTCTAAGCCACCTACCAAGAACTATTTGAAAAATTGTAAACATTTTGTTGAGTTTCTGCTTACAAATCAATGCATAAGAGTAAAATTTACATCACCAAAGTTTAATATGAAAGTACTTCTAAATGACATATCTCCACCAATATTAATAGGGGGAGAAAACCAAGAAAAGTATATTATTTAAAACTATTAGACCCAAGAAGGATGGTAGTGTCAATTAAGAACTTAAAACTCCGAGTAATATTTTTTCAGTATCATGTAGTTTTTCAGTCTTAACCCTGAGGTTTCCCAGTTCTAGGAACTTGGGAAGTTATTATATACAGATTTTGAGATATAGGTATTTTTGGAGGAATTTTTTTTTTTAAAAAAAGGAAAACAATCAAAGGGGAAAAAAAAAGCAGAGAATAAATCTACTGTGCAAAAGCCTAAGCTACCTGTAACAAGTGGAGGAAAGACAGAAAGAGGAAAATATCTGACATTCCCCAATTCCACTTCTGAAGAGGGAAGGAGCTCAGGTATTATTTGACATGTTGTTTTCATCATAAATTAAGTTTGCAGAACTTTCAGAAGTTGCTATAAAAAAGACAACATGGTATTGCTTATAATTAACCATGATTAAGCCTCTGGTATTCATACCATTTCATCTTCAAAGTTACATGGTTCCATATTTCACAGGTTTCAATTTCAGAGCTACTACTTAAAGATAATTAGCCCATTATCCCCTCAAGTATGGAAGATGCCTCATCTATTACTAACAAAATATGGGTAATATTAAAGTCAATCTAGTTTGATTAACTGGTGGGTTCAAACTGCTGACCTTTTTGGTTAACAGTGAAGGGCTTTAACTGTGCTACATGGACTCCTTTCAATCCTGTATAGTTACTCATATATTTATCCAAGTTTTAGAGAGAGGGAGTGAAATAGAGAGATATGTAGTTTCAAACGTTTTTAAATAATGGAGTAGAACCCTGCAAGGTATGGTATGGTTGTTACTATTGTTAGGTGTCGAGCCATCAACTCATAGTGACCCCATTTGACAAAGAAGTGCCCCATAAAGTTTTCTTTGCTGTAATCTTTGTGGAAACAGATTGACAGGTCTTTCTCCCCTGGCTGTTGAGTGGGTATTGTATGAAAAAAGGATAGGCTTTAGCGTCCAAACTCCAGTTCTGCCAATTCAGAGCTGTGTAACCCTTGGAAAGTTACTTAAATACTCTGACTCAATTTTCTCAGTTGCAAAAAGTAGGTATTGTGAATAATCAATGAGATATTATATGTAACTTTGAGATCCTTTTCCCCAAAACTAGCTTCCTGACCTAACAAAATGGCTGCCTAGCAATGAAAACTAACCCCCCTAGTTACATTCCAAAAATTATCTCACTTTAATTCCCTAAAGGACCTCTGGTAGCACAGTGCCTAAGGCATCTGACTGCTAACCAGAAGGTCGGTGGTTCAAACCCCCCAGCCACTCTGTGGAAGCAAGAGAGAGCAATCTACTTCTGTAAAGATTTACTGCCTCAGAAACCCAATGGGGTCACTATGAGTCAGAATAGACTGGAGAGCAGTCAGTGGGTTTAATTCCCTCATCTTATCTACTGAGATTAATTTAAACCCTGTCTTTCCTTCTTGTATTATTAATTTTAACTAGATCTTTTCTGATTGACGTTGAGTCAGGAAATAACATTCTCCCATTTAAACCTCACCAGAATGGGTGAGGCAGGCATTGGACCCATTTGGGAAATAATGTGATAAAACAGAATACTACAGACATGTTAGAGTGCTACTCATTAGTTATATGACTTGGGATATGACCTCTCTGAGTCTCAATTATCCTCTCAATTACTATCTATAGAAAGGACCATGATAATCATGAAATACTATTGTTAGGATGTAAGATTCCAGCTGGTCTATCTTAAGTGTTCAGTAAGTGTTAAGTGTTCTTTTCCCTAGTCATGTTTTCTTCCGTCATGTTTACTTTCATGAATTTTACGTACTGTGGTGAACTATTTTAATGTTACAGATATTATTTCAGTGTTATTAATTATTTTAATGGCACAGATATTAATATTTGACTAAGTCATGCCTTTTTTAAAAAATAATATTTTTACCATATATAGGAACTTTGTTGTTGTTGCTATTGAGTCCATTTTGATTAATAATGACCCTATATGACAGAGTAGAACTGTCCCACAGAGTTTTCTTGGTTATAATCTTTACAGAAGCAGATCAACAGGTCTTTCTCCTGCAGAGCCACTGGGTGAATTCAAACCACAACCTTGCAGTTAGAAGTCAAACAATTAACCATTGTGTCACCAGGCTAACAGAAAGTGTTGAATAATACATTGAAAGTGTCATACAAATCACACTTCTCAAATGATTCTGTTTGTTGTGAATGAAGCAAATCCAAGTTAAAATCTCTGTGATGGATATGGAAAGTTTATTTTATTATTCTAATAAATGTAAATGGTATCTTATATTCTGAATATAACAAACAAATTAAGATACCTTTTGCCTTTCTTAGGATTTAAATTCTTCTACCAAGACCCACAGTAATGGAAGAACTAAGCCAAGAACCACTTCTCATTTTCAATACTGTATCCTTATGAAAACATGCAGTCATACTGTATTTGGCACAGCTTAGGAACTCTGGTGGCATAGTGCCTAAAGCATTTGACTGCTAACCAGAAGGCTGGTGTTCAAACCCACCAGCCACTACTTCTGTAGTGATACTGCTTCAGAAACCCAAGGAGGGGTTGCTATGAGTCAGATTCGACTCCAGTGCAGTGAGTTTGGTTTGGTTTTGATTTAAAAAAGAACAAAGAACTTTGTAAGAAAACGCCTAAGCACTGTCATTTTAATCTAAAATTTATGCAGTGTTTTATAATTCTAAATGAATCTGTGTTAGAGATATAACATGTTATATGTCAGGTTGCCAAATTCCTGCTGATGTGTTACATGTTTGGAGGAAGAAGCAACTGTATAAGTTGGTAGCCAATAGGTAGGTAGAGTACAAGTTAACTGAATGTAGAGTGGAAAGAATTATATCCTGGATGATTTTTAAATCAGTTGCATGTGCTCCTTGGGAAAATTAATATAATGTTAATAAAACATCATAAGCTTTCTTGCAGAGTTTAAAGTTAATTTAAAACAAAACAAAAAGGCTTCTTCCCATTTTCCTGTACTTTTAAAGATATGAAAATACCATAAAGAGGTAAAGAGCCACTGATGCTAGTATGATCACTTTTTAAAAGGAAAGACTTTGGAATGAATGGTTAAATCCATACACCACTTCTCCACTAAAGTTCCTACTTAAGACTTAAGAATATCCTCAATTTGAAGAAAACAATTTAATTACATTTGTTTTTTTACCATTACCATTTAGAACTCATGCTTGTAGAGAAATTCCATTTATAGTGTAATTATACACAAACTTATCACACAGAATAACACTTTTACTGTACACTAGTACACTGCTAAATGTACACATCCATATCCAAAATTCTGCCATTACAGAAACCGATTAGCACATTACAAAAACTGTTCAGTTTGGGATAAATATTTACAACCACATTCATTTTGTATTTTAACAATCATTTAAAATTATGGTATTTCATTTGTTTTTGTGTATGAAATTTCCAAACTTTTGCATAAATCCTCGAAACTTGTTTTCATTTGGTTGATAGGAGTGATAAACACCAGTGCTGTAATTAAGCAATGGGCTGGACCTGCCATAACTGTTGCCCATAGTAGTGGATTTTATTTCCGGGCGGTGGATATTCGTATTTGACAAGTTGTTGGTTGGCTGAATAGAACTCTCAATCTTACAAAACGGCTCAAAACGGCTATAAACTCGCCGGTCAGTTGAATGAGACCTTAGAAGGTCACTGGACTTCAGCCTTGGAGAAGCTGGTTTTCTTTCTGGAGCAGCAGCTGTGTTAATCTCCCTGGAATCTCGGTACTGGATTTGTTCAGTGTTAAATCTTGGGGCAGAAGCATCGCCTGCCCTTTCCAAGCACTTGCTTTCAACTGGACCTGGAGAAGGTATTATTTTATTACTTTCATCTGATGAGGAATTTATCCCCTGAGATGAGGTAACTGTTACATCTTCCTTACTCTTGTGGAGGCTTCCTTGAGAATTTGATGAGGAAGAACGCTTTCTTCTAGGAGAGGAATCAACTTTTGTCTCTGATTTTTTGGGTTTTTGATTCTCTTCACCCTCAGAAACTAAAGTATCAGAACTACTGCACATTCTGTAAAAGGCAGGTGCTTTATTTTTGGATAGATTTTCCTTCTTTTCTGGGGTAAGGCTAAGCAATGACCTTAACTTCTGAGAACCCTTTTTCAAAAAACTTGGAGAACCCTTAACTTCCTTCTTTGAAGTGAGTTCTTTGTTGGACTCTTCTTTATTCACATCAAGTAAAGCAGCAATGGAAACTGACTTGGTAGTAGTGGCACTTGGAGGGTCTCTCTTGACAACCTCATTATCATCATGCATGTTATGGGTCACATTGTGCATACTTTTAGAACTTTTCAGTAAATCCTCCTTGGGTTTTTCTGGTTGTCTACCTCGATTCCTTGTCAGTGTACTATATACATAATGTTTACTATTTCCATGATCTAAATTGCCTTTTGAGAGCTCAAAGAATGGGAAACTTCGTCTTTTAAGAAGATTCTCATTTTGTTGGTTCTTTATATTTTCTGTCTGCTTATTTGCACACAAGGTTGTATATATGTAGTTGTTTGACTCTGAATGGCCATTTACAGTAGAGTTTAAGACAGGTGAGTGATTTTCTGGAACTTGCAAGGTGTGCATTTTTGGTGCCTCTGACTGCAATGGGAGCTTGGGGGTTGAGTCTGACAAGGGTTTGTCTGTCAAATGCTCTACACTTTTAGGAGTATCTGGGACCTCTTTAGGTGTGTCACTTCCCTGGGAACCAATGATAGTTGAATTGGAGGATCCAGTTGTACAACTATTAACTTCCTGCTGCTCAGGTAAAGTTGGTTTAAACACAAAAGATGAACGAAGCCGAGAATGAGTATAAAGAGCATTGGCTTTCAAATTCTCAGAACTCTCATAGCCCTCAAAACGGTCGCCCATAGCTGATCCATTTGAATCAGGTGTAGCCTCTGAATGATCATTTAAGTAGGATTCAATTCTCCAGTTACGCAGGAATGACTTTGTGGTATGTTCAAGGGTTGGCATTCGTTGTTGCAAAATGCGAATATGATTATCTGTCCCATTAAAAGATCTCCGCACATTTGAATTCCTTTCTGCAAGATTTGTTGTTTTTCTCTGGGCAAGCCGATCAGCAAAACTCTGGGCTGGTGTGTTCCGGTGGCTTGTATAGCCTCCCCGTGATGAGGATGCCACACTGAGACTATCGGAAGGCCTTTTCCAATTACGAGGCAGATTACTGGTTCGATTCAGAGCCCTGTTGAGCAGCAGGTATGGAGCTGTTTCTGGCTGTTCTCCAGCATAACTATGTCTTTTCCAATTTTCATTTAACTGACCAGGTTGATTCTGACGGATTGTATTTGGACCATTAAGATTTGGAAGAAAATGAGGTTTGTATCCATGATTCCTTATGCTGTATTTGTCATGTTCATTCAGTGTATACATCCCTCTGTTTTTGAAGTAACTGGAATCTAGTTTGTGAATATTATCTGGTCTACCAAAAAGGTTTCTGTGGCTGGAAACAGAAGCTAATGAAGATATTGAACGCTGGTAAGTGCCATTTTCCCAGAGGGTTTTGCCACGTTTCACCCTTGCAGATTCCTCCTGAGCAAATGAACTGGGGACACAGGATCTAGCATAGAGGGTTCTAAACTCTTCATCAAAGGACTCAACCAACTGTCCTGTGATTATCTGAACCATGCTGAGGTGAGCTTTTTCAAATGACCACATGTAGCTGAAAAAAAAAAAAAAAAAAAAAAATCAAAAGTGTATAATTTTAATTTTGTAAATTAAAACGTAGGTGATGATACATAATTTGACTAAGAAAAATGTCTCATTTCATGTCAACAGGAGAATATTTTCTGGCTAATATAATTTAAAACAGCTTCAATCATAACATGGTTACATGCATTTCTTTCTTCCATATTTACATTTTAAATACATCTTCATATTTCAAAAAACAAAACAATTTATGTCTTGCCTTTGAATCCACCCCAAATTTCATATGCTCCAAAGAACCCCAAAGAACAGCTTGCTGTGAATTTTACATTTCTGCTTACCATGTTTTTATAGAGTAAAAAATAATACTGTATTTCATATGTAGCATGCTGGTGGGACATAGTAAAGCCAGTATTGGAGGAAAAATGGAAAGACCTGGCTTCTTTTGAGCTATATAGTCAGACAAGCTTGGGCCTCAGTTTCCTCATTTCCAGAATGAGGACACAGACAACAAAATAGCTACAATTACTTGTAATTCTAACATGTTATGATGCTAAATAGGTCTCTATTTTAAGAGTACAGATGCCTTCCAAACGTTATCTCTCTGGCATAATAGTATAATTTAGGATGCCAGAGAGGAGCTGCCAGCACCAGCCACATCCACCAAAGGGCAGAGTTCACTTTATTCAGTATACACAGGATTGTAAATTTAGTCCCCATAAGCCCCATAAACCAGTCATAATGCTAATCAGAGTCTTTTAATATAATAATACAGGACAAGGAGATACTACATCGTTTAAAATCAGGAAGGGAGTGTGTCAGGGTTGTATCCTTTCACCATACTTATTCAATCTGTATGCTTAGCAAATAATCTGAGAAGCTAGAGTATATGAAGAAGAGCATGGCATCAGAATTGGAGGAAGACTCATTAAAAACCTGCAAAATGTAGATGACACAACTTTGCTTGCTGAAAGTGCAGATAATCTGAAGCACTTACTGATGAAGATTAAATACATAGTCTGCAGTATGGATTAAGCCTCAATATAAAGAAAACAAAAAACCTCACAACTGGACCAATAAGCAGCATCACAATAAATGGAGAAAATATTGAAGTTGTCAAGGATTTCATATTACTTGGTTCCACAGTTAACACCAATGGAAGCAGCAGTCAAGACATCAGATGACACATTGCATTGGGCATATCTGTGGCAAAAGACCTCTTTCAAGTGCTGAAGAGCAAAGATGTCTCTTTGAAGACTAAGGTGCACCTATCCCAAGCCATGGTATTTTCAATTGCCTCATATGCATGTGACAGCTGGAAAATGAGTAAGGAAGACCAAAGAAGATGCTTTTGAGTTGTGGTGCTGGCAAAGAATACTAAAAGTACCATGAACTGCCAGGAGAAGTAATAAATCTGTCCTGGTAGAAGTGCAGCCAGAATGCTCCTTGGAAGTGAGTATGGCCAGACTTCATCTCACCTACTTTGGGCTGCTGTAAGAAGGGACCATTCCCTGGAGAGAAATGTCATGCTTTGCAAAGTAGAGGGTCAATGAAAAAGGGGAAGGCCCTCCACGAGAGGACTGACACAGTGGCTGCAATGATGGCTTCAGGCATAGCAAGGATTGTGAGGCTAGCATAGAACCGGACAGTATTTCTTTCTGTTGTACACAGGATTGCTATGGGTCTGAGCCAACTCGAGGGAACCTAACAACACAACAACAACTAGAAAATTGAAGTTTGTAAGTACTTTACAGAATTTTATGGAACTTCCAATTCCTTTCTTAGAATTAAGAGTTCATAGCTGTTTTGAAATTTCATATCAAATTTTAAATCTAAGGCTTGAATAACTGAGTATGATGAAGCATACAGTCATTCAGCTGTAAAAAAAAATGCTAATAAGCTATGTGTCAAGTAATATGATACAAAAGAAAGATGAGGATTCTCTACAATGAAGAATCTTCCTGTTTATACAGAGACGACAGACAATAACACAGGCAGACAAAAAGATGCAAATTATTTAGAGTAATAATTTGAAATTCATAAAATATCATAAGCAGCAGGATGCAATCTAAGAGTCTTATCTGAACACATCTGCTGCTCCATGGGAGAAAGACATGACAATATGCTTCAGTAAAGATTATAGCCTTGGTAACCCAATGGGGCAGGTCTACTATGTCCTGTACGGCTGATAGAAGTTGGAATCAGCTTGACAGCAATGAGTTTCATTATAATAGAGACTTGAAAGATGAGCGATTAAATTTACTATGAAGAGTAAAGTCAAAGGAATAAAGTGGTAAGAGCCCAAATCAGAGTTGAAGTTGGGATACTAAGTAACAATGTTGAGTCAAGCAACAAGAAGAATCTCATAAGTGAAGTCTGTAGGTTATAAAATACAAATAACCCACAGGTGTTGAGCTTGATGAACTGAGAAGGTAATGACAGGGTACATGTGAATGTGTGGTGACTGGAAAATATATCCTGGTTTAATCAGTCAGAAAAGATTATTATAATTTTAGATAACAAGAAGACATCTAATCAGATGTTATCAATAAATAAATTTGAGAAACTGGACACGTGCTTCAGGGTTTGAGGATGAATCCCTTTGTTTCTCCATCCCCCAAGTTGATTTGAACCATCTGTATGTTGTTGTTGTTGTTGTTGTTATGTGCCGCAGAGTCAGACTCAACTCATAGTGACCCCTCCTTGGGTTTCCGAGGCAGTATCATTATGGAAGTAGATTGCCCCATCTTCCTTCCGAGGAGTGGCTGGTGGGTTTGAACTGCCAGCCTTCTGGTTAGCAGTCAAGTGCCTTAGGCACTCACTATGCTACCAGAGCTCCCTAAAGGACTAGCAAGAAGAATTCAAATAATTAAATCTGGAAGTTAGGAACTAGGAGTGGATATCGATGGATAACAGGGATTATTATTTTTTTTTCCAATGATTTGGGTGAAATTTTACAAAGCAGATTCTTTGTACATTTAAGAGTTTATACACATTTTGTTTTGTGATACTGATTCCATTCCCAGAATTGTAACAGCTGTCCTCCCACCTCTTTCCTGTGGTTACCCTTTCCTGGTATCCTTCTTGCCTATGCATTACTGCCTCCCTACCTTTCTTCTTGTGCAAATGTTGCCCTTAGGATCTCCACAAGAATTACTGTTTTATACTGCATATGTTTTAGTTAGTCATTTTTAGATATATGTGCAGGTATTTACTTGGATAAAAAAACAAACTCATTCCTCCAAGTACACACACATCCACAGTCACATTTCAGTCATGGAATTGGAATGTGGTTATAAGGAGTCATATAAGGAGATGGGTCAAATACTCTGAGTTCCCAGCCAGTGGTTAGAAATGTCATGTCCACTAAGTAAAAGTGATGGAGTTGTGGAAACTTCAGTTCACCAGTTGTGTAGCATAGGTCTCTAAATGTGGAGATGTTCCCATCGTATCTTAGAGCCACCAGGCAGGTTCAGTGAAACACGGCTTTTAAAATTTGAAATTAAACCTCACAGAGATCATAAAACCAAAAAAAAAGCAGTTCACAAATTTTCTGCCAGTCAAATTTGTGGAAAATGCTTTATTGAATATCTTCTAGATTTTTAAGTGGCAATTCAAGTGGGGGTATCCAATTCAAAATATGATTTGTGTGTGCAAGTGTTTCTATGAATCAGATTCTGGCTCAAAAGCAGTGGGTTTGGGTTTTGGGGGGAGGTGGTTTTAAGTGTTTTATCTTCTCACTGTTGGTATTATGTGATGGCAAAACTCCTGTTTTGCAACATTCTGTGGCAAAGAACTTTGAATTTAAAAAGGCCATTTGGAATTTGCCCGTGAAGAAGGAAAAAAAAAAAAAAAAAAAACTGCAATACTAGAATATGAGTGACTTAGGCAGCTTTTAACCTAAAGGAAGTAAACTTTTAATTACTTTTGATGAAAATTGGTTCATAATTGTTCTTTCACATGCTGTAAAAACTTCATTAACAATAAGAATGATCTATAATCATTAATCAGGAAAAACAAGTAAAACAGTTAACCATTGATTTGATAAAGAAGTACAAATTTTAAATGAACTTAATAAAGAGGTGTTAGGTAAGAGTTTTGATACATATTATAATCTGTAGTCCTAGTTTCCATATACACGTCAGTAAGTAGTAAAAATTCTCCTTTTGGCTTCTAAGTGAGTGAGTGAATAACTGAGTGAGTAAATGAGTAAGTAAGAAAGAAAGAAAAAAAATACATCAATTTTGTTATTGTTGCTGTTCACTTGTTTTCCCCCTAAACTATTATTCCTAAAGTAGCTCGGCTACTGTCATCTCGACACAAAAATACCAAAAACCAAACCCACTGCCATCTAGTCTACTCTGACTCACAGCATTGCTATAGGACAGAGTAGAATTGTCTGCCCCATAAGGCTTCAAAGGCTGTAATCTGTACTGTAGCAGACTGCCACAACTTTCTGCTGTGGAGCAGCTGATGGGTTTGAAGGATCAACCTTTTGCTTAGCAGTCAAGCCCTTAACCACTGTGCCACCATTGCTCCTTTTTCACCACATAGCACTCCATAAGATCTAGTGGTAGCAGAACAAATTTGAGGTGAATTTACTGGTGAAGATAATTTTAAAAGTCAATTTAAATGATAAAAATAGAAATACTAATTATGTGAGCTTAAATAATAAACATCATTCTGTAAGTCAATTAACACAATTCTAATTAAAATTTCAATTAAAAACTCTGTACAATCAAGTTGGTCTCAACATATACATACATTTATATATATATATATACACACACATATATATATATATATATATATACACATACACATTTAATGAGTTTTTAACAGGACTCATTAATTTCCAATACTAGCTATTACTAGCTATAATTTCCACTCTTAGCTAGCTTTAGTTTGGAACTCCAAATAGCACTTCAAAAAAAGATCCCTGAGTTTAAAGGGAAAGTCAGCAGATAATAATAGTTAAAACAAGGCCTAAAATAATAGTTAACATTAGGGTTTGGGATAAATTAACTCATCTAATCCTCACAACAACAACATGAGGTAGGTTCTATGATTATCTTCATTTTATAATTGAGCAAACTAAATTCAATCAAGTTAAGTACCTTACCCAAAGCCATCGGTTTCAACATGTTACCTCCTTCCTGTGGACTTTTCAGCTATGAAGATAAGAGATAATTGTTTTCCCTCATACTATGCTATTTATATCCACATCTCTCCTGGCTGCTTCCCTAAGTCTTCAGTAATGAGACTACTCTGCCCTCATGACCCAGCAGTTCCCATATGTTTATCTGACGTTTTTATTTGTCTGTTAATGTATCATCTCTATGTATCTCATTCAGGCCTGATGCGGGGGATTCACAGCGAGTATTATTAAGGCAGAGTCTACACTCTGGAGCCAGTCTGATCTGGACTGCAATGCTGAATTTTGGCCCTAAGCCAAGAGGTTTTAGACAAAAGCTTTAACCATTTGGAACTTCACTTTTCTCATTTATAATATGGGGATGAAAAAATTGCCTTGCAGATAACTTGTAAAGACTGGTGAGGGCTCGGTAAAAGAGCCAGGTCAGAACAGAGTGGACCAATGGTTGCTTTGAAAACTATCATCAAGGAACACAACCTGGTGCTCAATAAATTTGTTCAGTGTCTGTCATAGCATTTTAGCAGTGAGATTCTTACCTTTTTTTAGGGATAGGGTTTTAATACTATAGTGACTATAGGGAGCTTTGGTGGTGCAGTGGTTAACTGCTCAGCTGCTAACTGAAAGGTTAGCAGTTTAAACCACCAGCTGCTCCTCAGGGAATGATGTGGCAGTCTGTTTCTGTAAAGATTACAGTCATTGAAGCCCCATGGGGCAGTTCTACTCTGTGCTGTAGGTTCTCTATGAGTTGGGATTGACTTGATGACAGTAAGTTTGATTTTTCTTGAATTTTTTTTCAGTAGTCACTAAATGATAATTATCAGATTCTTAATAATATTAAATTAGGAAAACCCATTCCACAGTTCTTTAAAGTAGTAAAAGGGTTTCTATATTTATGAAAAATTGTTATTATTAAGTCCATACTATTTACTGTTTTCACAGGAAACATTATTGAGCTCTAAGGAGTCTTAGATATTAGTAAATTCCTTCATTTTTTGGCTGAAGAAACAGAAGGCTAAGAATTCATAAGATTTGCTTAAGGTCTAATCATTATTTAGAGGCAGAGACAAAACTAAAACCCAGGTCTTGGAGCTTCTTAAAAAGAGTTAAAGTGATCACATTAACGTATGAAAAAAAACAAATTTGATAAAACAATGATCTTACCTGTAAGAACCATATATAACTTTTTGGCAATCAACTAACAAAAATTTCTGTTCCAATTTTCCATAAAATTTTGCTCCTGTTTTTGCAAGATAATCTTGGCCTTTTACTGTCCGCACTCGAATATTCTGAAATTACATATAAAAGTAAAATTATGGGTAGAAAGGGGATATTTTAAAAAGTAAAATATAAAGCTTTGATACCAAAAAATATAGACTTGAAATAAGTTTTTAAAACATGTAACACAAAGTAAGTGTAGTGAAAAACAACCAAAATGTCTCTCAAAAATAAAACACTGAAGAAAAGTAGTCACTTAAAACATGTATGTTAACAAAATTTAAATAGGATATACTAAAAAAATTATACAGATTGGTTTAAAAACACTGAGAGATCTCCTTGCAAGAAATGTTTTTGGCAATGGTGATGGTGGTACAATATGATGAATATATTCAATGTCACTGAGTAGTACATGCAAAAAATGTTGAAATGGTGAATGTTTTGTTACATGCATACATACACACATACATATATATAAGCCAAAAAACAAACTCAATGCCATCAAGTCATTTCCAACTCTCATATAAATACACATATACATATAAATGCAATTTAAAAAAAAGAAATCCTCTGAGTTACAGTAGCATAATGCTAAAATAATTGAACAATATAATCTATTCTCATTTTTAAAGATCAAAAGTAACTGAAAACACTATGCCAAATGATTTTTTACTTCTCATTCATTTTCAGAGTTAATGGTTCTGTTTCCAGCAATTAATATAGTCATTCCATTTTAGGGTCCTGTTTTTCAGGATATGTCCTTCTGCATTTACCTTCTTAATTATATTATATTCTGGCCCGCCACACCAACTTTTTAGTAGTACCTCAAAGCACCTAATAACAACTACACCATCAAGATCCAAATTTTATCCCTGAATCAAATAATTATTTGAGTCAGTGGTTTCAAGGCTGAGCATACAAAACTGAAGCCTTATTTTATAACTGATACCAAAGTATCAGAGGCCTAAGTTTCCACCATCAACAGAAACACAATGCAAAACTCTCATGAAGATGTGCTTTTTCAGTCATCTTCTGAAAAATACAAGACGACTCTTATGTAACTAACCACTATGACACTCTAAATATTTTTTTTTCTAATTTACTTTTTCAGAATATACCTTACACATTTAATTGAAATGACAAAGGTACACAGTAAACTTAGGGGGGGCGGAATTCTTACCCTGAGACGTTGAACTTGACAACCCTGTTTTTCAGTCATACTTAGAAAATGATTAAAATTTGACTCATCAAGCAGAATGTATACAGATATTCCACGAGTTGACGCTTCAACTATTTCTTTGAAAATGTCCACATCTGTAAATATATCCATTACTAAAGCAATGACCTGTTAAAGATAAGAATGAGAAATAATGTTAGATACCTAATAGAGAGTTATATATTGCCTTCTTTTAGTAAAAATCAGATAAAACCGAAAATAATCAAATACTTACAAATACATATATACACACACACAAATATTTGTGCAGTTTTCTAAAATAAATAATAAAGACAATATATCTCATAAAAATAAACATGCCAATATACATATTATTAATAACATTAAATAATTTTCACGTATACTTTAAGTCAAAGGGACTCTGCATTTCAAAAGGATGTTGAGTAAGGGGTGAATCATGGATTGCAAGGTTGCCTATATGGAAGAGAGAGGTCAGGGTAGAAACCAATGACAGAACTTTTCTTGGTAGATATTTCCAGGAAAAACCAGGACATTTGCAACCAGTTGTTAAAAATAAAGGTCATAAGGAACTGGACCTTTAGAATGAACTTAGTCAACAAAATAAACAAAAAGGAAAAAAAAAAGTGTATGTGGGGTAGGCAAGAATGTAATATAATTAAAAAGGTGGACATATCCTGAAAAACAGGATCCTACAATGGAGTGAGTCTATATTAATTGCTAGAAACAGAACCATTGACTCTGAAAATGAATGAGAGTGAAGTAATGAGTGAAGTAAAAAAAAAATTACTTACTCAAACAAAAAAAAAATACTATACACCAGACAAAAAGATTCTAATGAGGGAAGACAGAATAAGCAATAAATACAATAAATAAATTACATGGTAAGTTATAAAATGCTAAATTTATTGGGGAAAAAAAAATAAAGCAGAATGAGGTGGATTATTAGTGCCTAGAGATAGAGAAGGAGAGAGAGGGCTAGGGAATTTCAGGGAAGGTCTCTCAGAAGGTGTTTACTGAGCAAAGACTTGAAAAGAGTTAAAGATGTGATCAACATGGATATCTTGAGCAAGTCTCTTCCCAGAAGGCGGAACTAGCATTGCAAAGACTCCAAGGCAGAAGGCTGTCTGCCATGTTCAAGAAACAAGGAAACAATGGATGAAAAGACTAGGAATAAAGGAAGGGTGTTATTACAATGCCTTGAAGGCATTGTAAAGCTTTTGATTATTTTGTTTTGTTTTTTTAATAGAACTGTATGCAATTAGTATGTATCACTATTTGAGGCAGTACTATGTTGTGTTTCACGTTTTCAAAGGCGTTTTCTGGGTACTGTGCTGCAAGCAAGCCTTAAGGCTGGGGACAAGGGTAGAAACAGGGAGACCAGTTAGAATAACAAAAACAATTTAAGTGGGAGGTAATGGTGGCTAGGACCAGGAGAGTAGCAGTAGCAATGGAGAGAAATATCAGATATTGGGTATTTTTGCACCTTTTTGGACTTCCAGATTGATTGAATGTGGCAATTAGAGAAAAATAGAAGAGGGTAATTCGAAGGTTTTTAGCTTCAACAACCTGAGAGACTGAGTTGCTATCCACTGAGATAGAGAAGGGTGCTGGTATAGTAAATCTTAGGCAGAAGATTGAAAAACAACAAGTTGAGGTACCTAGACATCCCAAAATTGAGTAGCGAGATCTGGGCCAGGGATATAAATTTGTATCTTGATGGTATAGTTGTTGTTAGGTGCCTTGGTTCCTACTCATACTGACCCTATGTACAACAGAACAAAACACTGCTTGGTCCTGTATCATCCTCTTAGTCATTACTATGTTTAAGTCCATTGTTGCAGCCACTGTTTCAATCCATCTCATTAAGAGTCTTCCTGTTCTTTTTAGACTCTCTGCTTTACCAAGTCCTTCTCCAGGGACTGATCCCTCCTGACAACATGTCCAAATTATGTGAGACAAAGTCTCATCCTCCCTTCTAAGATACATACTGGTTTCACTTCTTCCAAGGCAGGTTTGTTCATTCTTCTGGCTGTCTATGGTGTATTCAATATTGTGGTTGTATAGAGGTGATATTTAAGTCAAAGTCATCAAGAAGAGAAAATAAATATAGAAGACCAAGGCAGGTATGCTCCAAAGTTAAGAGGTCTAAGGGAAAAGTAGGTACCACCAAAGAAGATGAAGAAACCAAGAGAAGGTGGCATCTAGCAGCCAAGTAATAAAATGTATCAAAGGAAGAGGGTGTTATCAACCATGTCAAATCCTACTACTAGGCCAAGTAAAATGAAACTAAGATTCATTGGATTTAGTTAATATGTAGGTTACTGATGACTTCCATAAGAGTAGTTTGAGTGGAGTGGTGAGAGCAAAAGTCTTACTGCAAGGAATGTGACATACATTGGTGTCCCCCAAAAAATGTGTTGTAAATTCTAACCCCTATGCCTATGGTTATAATCTCATTTGGGAATGTGTTTTCTTTGTTATGATAATGATGCTATATTAGTATAGGGTATGCCTTGAATTAATCTCTTTCAATAAATAAAAAGAGTAACAAGTGAGCAAAGATGGGGGAAGACAGAGGTCATACCAAAAAAGATCACCAAGGAACTGAGGAACAGAGGCTGAAAAGAGAAAGACCTTTCCCCAAATTGGATAGAAACTGAGAGAGAACCTTCCTCTAGAACTGATACCCTGAATTCTGACTTCTAGTCTTCTAACTGTGAGAAAATAAATTTCTGTTATTTATCCACTTGTGATATTTTTGCTATAGTAGCAGTAGATAAAGATGATGAATCTAAAGACAGACACCAAAGACAGTAGGTGTAGGTAACTCTTAACTGAAAAATTTGTCTACAATAGGAAGCAAAGAAATGGAACAGTAGTTATGGCTAAAACTAGGCCAAGATAAATTATATTGTTCTTTTATTTTAAGCTGGGAGAAATAAAAGTATGTTTATATGTTGATGGGAATGATTCAGTAAAGAGTCAAAATGAATGGTACCAGAGATGGGGAATGGATAAAGAAGGGTGAATTTCTGAAGCAATATCTGCATAGGCAATAAGGGATGGATCTAGCGAAAAGAAAGGAGAGTAGAGCACAGTGTCAAGAAGAGTAAAAGAAAATATAAAGCCAGGTCAAACATAGGGGAGCAGATGCTGGTGGGCGGGTAGATGTGGTGGTGGCATTGTGGAAGCTCCCTTTTTAGACTGTTTTCATTTTCTCAGTGAAAGTGGAAGCAAGGTCTTCAACTAAGTGATGATGCGTGAAGATATATGAAAAGTTTGGGGAAAAAGTCTAATTCACTGCCATCAAGTTGATTCTGCCTCATAGCAACCCTGTTGCACAGAGTAGAACTGCCCCTACTGTTTCCAAGGCTGCAGTTTTTCCAGGAGCAGATCACAAGTCTATTTTCCTGCAGAGTAGCTGCTGAGTTTGAACAACTGGCCTTTTGTTTAGTAGCCGATCTTTTGACTATTGTACCATCAAAGCTCCTTTACATATAAATATATATGACTTTAGACACACACACACATATATGCATGCATATACATGTAATATTAGTTATCTAGGGTTCTCAAATAACATACATAATTTCCCAAAAATTTAGACAGCAGTTATGTTGGAAAGAGTAATGAAGACCTAGGAACAAAAACTGTCAAGAAATAAAAGGGAACAGAATGACCTGGAAATAAGCATATGGCAGAAACACCCAGGAAAACATAATGGGTATATTACAAATATGTTAGAAGTTTGGGAAAATCATGGATAATATATGGAATGCTATTATTCACACTAATAAGACATTTAAACAATACTAGACCATTAAATCTCAGAAGATTGGGGGATCTACTTCTGTAGAGAGACTGCCTCGGAAACCCAAGGAAGGGTCATTATGAGTCGGGATCACTTCCATGGCAGTGAGCTGTTTTTGTTGGTTTTTTTCCTGACCATTAAATTAAATTACCTAAGGAGATGATAATCTACAAAATACCTGTTAAAAGACACCTCAAATCAGATTTTCTCTTAAAAAAAAAAAAAATTAAATTCTCACTTGCTACCTTTTTCTTATTTATAAATGGAGGTGTCAGAACAAGGAAGAAGCTAGTGATAAAAATCTTACCCTTGTCTTGTGAATGTTCTTTATAGCATTAAATATGTGAAAAACCTCCATAACAATCATTACTTAACTAATGCATTTATGAGGCATTAATAAGTGGCATAATGATGTATGGGCATTGAGAAAAAAAGAAATATTTATATTATAAATTTATTTTACAAAAACATTTTTAAAAATATATGCCTGGACAAGTCTGGCACAAAAATTTTTTTAATTAGAAAGGCTTTTTTTTTTTTTTATTTTTAATAAAGGAACATTACTATATAATGGGATTCTTTAAGAAACATATTAATCAGACATTTAAAGAATTTGTCTTTTTTAAATTGCCAGATAATTTCATGTAACAAATTCCTTTAGATTCTGGAAATAAGAACACATTATAAGAAGAAATCAAGGTTTTTGTTTGTAAAAAGTAAATTGAAGTCACTCAGCCCGTGGAGGGTTCTAGTACAGCACAGGTGGAATAAATGGCAGTCTTTCTTGCATGACAGATAATACACTGGATCAGATTCCAAGAGACTAGATTACACATCCTTGACAAGCTTATCTGATGGGAAGAGTAAGGTAGTATATCAGGGCTTCTGTTTCTCCATACTTTCACTTGGGTATGTTAAAAAATTAGATAAAGTCAACAGAAAATTTCAGCTCCATAAAGAAAGGCAAAATAAAATGTAGCTCTTGTATTTACAGTGGGGAACATGCAATCAGGATGTGTTAATTATCACTGGTGACTGGAATGCAAAAGTTGGAAACAAAGAAGAATCACTGGTAGTTGGAAAATTTGGCCTTGGTGACAGAAATAATGCTGGAACTTGTATGGTAGAATTTTGCAAGACCAACGACTTGTTCATTGCAAACACCTTTTTTCAACAACACAAATGGAGGCTGTACACGTGAACTTCACCAGATGGAACATAGAGGAATCAGACTGACTACATCTGTGGCAAGAGGCGGTGGAGAAGCTCAATATCTTCAGCCAAAACCAGGCCAGGAGCTGATTGTGGAACAGACCATCAACTGCTCATATGCAAATTCAACTTGAAGTTAAAGACAATTAAAACGAGTCCAAGAGAGCCAAAGTATGATCTTGAATATATCCCTCCTGAATTTAGAGATCACCTAAAGAATAGATTTGATGCATTGAACACCAATGACCGAAAGCCAGATGAATTATGGGAAGATATCAAAAAACATTGTCCATGAAGAAAGCAAGAGATTACTAAAGAGATGAGAAAAGAAGAGAAGACCAAAGTGGATGACAGAAGAGACTCTGAACCTTGCCCTTGAGCGGAGAATCGCTAAAGCAATGGAAGAAATGAAAAGGTAAAAGGGCTGAACAGAAGATTTCAAAGAGCAGCTCGAGTAGACAAAGCCAATTACTATAATGAAATGTGCAAAGACCTGGAGTCTGAAAACCAAATGGGAAGAACACACTCGGCATTTCTCAAACTGAAAGAACTGAAGAAAAAATTGAAGCCTCGAGTTGTAATACTGAGAGATTCTATGGACAAAATATTGAATGATGCAGGAAACATCAAGAGAAGATGGCAGGAATACACAGAGTCACTGTACCAAAAAGAACTGATCGATCTTCATCCATTTCAAGAAGTGGCATATGATCTAGAACCAATGGTAATGAAGGAAGAAGTCAAAGCTGCAATGAAAGAACTGGCGAAGAACAAGGCTCTGGGAATTGATGGCATACCGATAGAGATATTTCAACAAACAGATGCCCCATTGGAGGCACTCACTCAGTTATGCCAAGAGATTTGGAAGACAGCTAGCTGGCCAACTGACTGGAAGAGATCCATATTTGTGCCCATTCCAAAGAAAGGTGATCCCACAGAATGTGGAAATTATAGAACAATATCATTAAGATCGCACGCAAGTTAAGATCTTACCGAAGATAATTCAGAAACGTTTGCAGCGGTCTATTGACAGAGAACTTCCAGAGGTTCAAGCCGGATTCAGAAGAGGATGTGGAACAAGGGATATCACAGCTGTTGTCAGATGGATCTTGGCTCAAGGCAAAGAATACCAGAAAGATGCTTACTTGTGTTTTATTGACTATGCAAAGGCATTTGATTGTGTGGATCATGACAAATTATGGATAACATTGAGAAGGATGGGAATTCCTGAGCACTTGATTGTACTCATGAGGAATCTGTACCTTGACCAGGAGGCTGTCGTTTGAACAGAACAAGGGGACACTACATGGTTTAAAATCAAGAAGGGAGTGTGTCAGGGTTGTATCCTTTCTCCACACTTATTCAATCTATATGCTGAGCAAATAATCCAAGAAGCTGGACTATATGAAGAAAAACATGGTATCAGGATTGGAGGAAGAATCATTAACAACCTGAGATATGCAAATGATACAACTTTGCTTGCTGAAAGTGAGGATGACTTAAGGCACCTACTGATGAAGGTTGAAGAATATAGTCTGCAGTATGGATTATGTCTCAATATAAAGAAAACAAAAATCCTCACACTGACAATAAATGGAGAGAAGATAGAGGTTGTCAAAGAATTCATGTTGCTTGGTTCTACAATCAATGCCAACGGAAGCAGGAGTCAGGACATCAGACAAAGTGTAGCATTGGGAAAGTCAACTGCGAAGGAACTGTATCAAGTGCTGAGGAGCAAGGATATCTCCTTGAGGACTAAGGTGTGCCTGACACAAGCCATGATATTTCCAATTGCCTCGTATGCATGTGAGAGCTGGACAACGAATAAGGAAGACCGAAGAAGAGTTGATGCTTTTGAGTTGTGGTGCTGGCAAAGAATGCTGAAAGTACCATGGACTGCTAAAAGAACTAACAGATCTGTCCTGGAGGAAGTGCAGCCAGAATGCTCCTTGGAAGCAAGAATGGCCAGACTTCATCTCACTTAGTTTGGTCATGTTGTCAGAAGGGACCATTCCTTGGAGAAGGATGTCATGCTTGGTAGGGTGGAGGGTCAACAAAAGAGGGGGAGGCCTTCAACCAGATGGATTGACATGGTGGCTGCGATGATGGGCTCAAGTATAGCAGGGATTGTGGGGCTGGCGCGGGATTGGGCAGTTTCGTTCTGCTGTGCATGGGGTCGCTATGAGTCGGAAACGACTCGATGGCACTTAACAACAACAACAACAATAATATAAACAAGCCCACCTTAGAAGAAAAACCTAGTGACTGTGAGAAAATCAGCCATTGAAAATATGGAGTACATGTCTACTCTGCCACACATGGGGTTTCCATGATTTAGAACTGACATGACAGAAATTACTCAGTATAAATTTTAAAAACTAAATAAATGTATTCATTGGGAATTTAAGGCTTAAAAAATTTTTAGAAAGATATGCAGGGACATTTTTAAGACTTGGGGGAAATTTCAAATCTTTTAGTAATTTCAGAGAACCTGATTCAAGGACATTGGTTTTTGAGTGTTTTTCTCACAGTAAATTTTCTTCAAGTGACCAAGACACTGGAGGTCATGCTGAAATAAAATAATATAAATACTATTAATGAATTTATGTGATAAGTTTATATGCATGACACAATTTAAGATCTTTCAAGAGAGTACATAATCAGAAGTGAAGTAATACACTGTAAGAGTGGTTCATAGACAGAAAAAAAAGTCACTCTTTATGCACCTGGTTGTTAGGGGTGGATACACAGACACAGACTAAAAGGGTTTCATGGATAAGCCTGATATATAATGACTAACAATTATTCATTTCCAAACTGGAAGACTAGCATTATGAATATACAGAGACAGAGGTTAGAATGAAGATGATACTAATACTTTAATAAACACTTACTGAATTAACCTGAAGTTAAACCCAAAGATCATTATGCTTAGGAGTGTGGAATATAGTTACATAGGCTTTATATGGATTATGAAGGGTCTTGAAAATCTGATACAGGTTTCAATTTGATCGAGAGAGCAATATAAATACTAAAAAAGAGAGTATGTGGTCAAAAAAAATTTTGTCTGATAATAATCTTCATACTGAAGTCAAGGGGGAAATAATCTAAGTTCTACTAAGCTTTATTGATTGAGGAAAAATGTATTCTTTATGATTTTTATCACAATGTTCATATTACATAAATGCACTGAAATACTCTCCCCTCAAAAAAGTACGTAGAAGTCAGTGATAAGGAAGATGAAAAGGAAAGATATGAAAATCAATGTCAGATTTGGTACGAAATGTTTTTCACAATGTTAACTTACTTACATTTACTTAAGAATACAGAAATATGCTTTACTACAGAAGGCTGGCAGTTCAAACCCACCAGCCACTCCTCGGAAGGAAGGTTGGACAATACTTCCATAGTGACACTGCCTTGGAAACCCAAGGAGGGGTAGCTATGAGTCAGATCCGACTTGAGGGCAAATAACAACAACGACACGGTAGTTAAGGTTGTGTGCCAGTGTGGCTGGGCCTGATTTTGAGTGGCTAGGCAGCTGGGAGCTCTGGTAGCATAGTGGCTAAGGCACTTGACTGCTCACCAGAGGGCTGGCGGTTCAAACCCATCAGCCACTCCTCGGAAGGAAGGTTGGGCAATCCTACTTCCGTAGTGATACTGCCTCGGAAACCCAAGGAGGGGTCGCTATGAGTCAGGGCTGACTCGACGGCACATAACAACAGCAACAACAACAACAGGCAGCTGGATGTAGTTATTTCCCATGGTGAAATTATAATCACCTCCATTGTAGAATCTCTTGTGAGCAGCTAAGTAGCTGTCTTCAGAGTGTGGCCTGCTTCCAGTATATAAGAAGCTTTGAGGAAGGTCTCTAGCTTTTTGGCACATTTGGATCTTGCCTTTGGCCACCTCTTCAACCAATGCCTAGACTTGAACCAGTGACCTGCCATGTTGCCTGCCAATCTTGAGATTGTCCCAGGACTTGAACCAGTGGTCTATTCATGTTGCCTGCTGATCTTGGGATTGGGCCATTTCACCTGTCAATCTTGGGTTCATCAGCCTGCAGCTGCCTGAGTCAGAAAAACCCTTCAGCTCCAGTGGGCCTGGAATAAGAGGCACAGCTGAAGCCCAAAGTCAAGGGGCCTTTACCCAGGCCCTAGAGCCAGCACTGAATTTGGACTTCCTGTTTGTTAAAGCCATCCACTTCTGGTATGTCTGTTATAATAGCACTCGAGAACTGAGACAAACCCTATAGTTATTAGGATACAAAGCTATTAGCAATATACTTTTATATGACCTAGATACTTAATGAAGTGTAAGCATACCTTGGATTAATGTTCTGTAGTCACAGAACTGTCATTATCAACCTCAAAATTGGATAATACACCTTTTATGTGGTTACAGGTTGAAAGCTATGCTTCAAAACAACTAAGCACCATTTGAAGGGATTCAGACTTCATTGGTAATTACCTGAACAGAGACAGGAAGATTTATTTTTTCCAGCTAAAGAAAAACTAATGGGAAGTTCAAATTAAAAAAAAAAAAAAAAGAAGAAGAGGATGATTAATGTAGATCTACAATAATTATATTTATAATAAAATTCAACACAACTGAAAAATCTTAAAAATTGAGTAACAGAAATAAAGAGAAATGGTCACTTAGGGGGTATATAATTCTAAGCCTGTAAAATCTGTCAAAAGCAATGTGCCAAATGGATTTTGGAAGGGAAAAAAAAGGCTAGTATTACAAATAAGTGCCTTTGGCCCTTATCTTTCTGCATCCTAAGTAATAGTGTTCATTTCAGATGAAATTTTATATGTAATATATTCTACACACTACACTACTATTTAGTAAGTTACAGTTTACATCAAGAAGGAATATTTTAATAATTTTTGCAGATACTTAAGTGTCTCCACTCATAGCTGTATCTATATCTATATATCAACTGGTTTGGTTTGTGATAAATTAAGCCACCTTGAGGAAGTGACTCTGAGTCTCACTGACCTCTGTTATATAATAAATGAATGACGCCAGAAACAATCCAGTTTACCAAATTCTAAAATTCTGTGATTCAATAACTATTTACTACTACTACTACTTATTCCAAAATACTATGGCCAAAATATATAAACAGACATAGACTCTTTATCATAAAAAAAAAAGTGTTAAAGATTTCCCTTCCTATTTATTAATATATGAGGGCTCAGTCACCCTAGACATCTCGAAAACTTCTTATTCAAAGTCAATATATGTATGATGTTACCAGGTTACAGCCTAGTAAACCCTATGAGGCAATTCTACTCTGTCACATGGGGTTGTGGTGACTTGGTTGGGCCCCACTCCAAGACACCTAACAACAAAGAATGAATGCTGTGGAGAGTTATATGGTCTGAGAAGTTGGCAGAGAAGGAAAGAACACCAAAACTGATTCTATTCTATTCCATCCAGTATTTATACCCCTACTTTGTGCATAAGCCCCACTCTAGATGTGTGAGAGGGAAGCTCTCTAAAAAACATTGTGCTTTGTCATCACAGCACTAGAAATGCTAGTGAATTGTTGTTACTGAAGAGTCAGACCTACATTTAAGTCAAATTCTGGCAACCCTTGGAAAAAGTAGAAGGAGAAAGTTAATTTTATATTAAATCAAAAGTAATCCATATTAGACTTTATTAGGAAACTATATAGCATTTGTAAGTATGTGATATTTATGTAGGGCATTTTTTTAAAGTTCATCCTTAACTTTTTACTGCTAAAACTGTCACACATACAGAAATATCAAAAGTATTGGACAATATACATAATCCACCATCTATATTTAAAATATAACATTTTGTCATATTTTCTTTAATTTTAAATATATAAATTAAGAGATTTAGGCCCAAAATTCACAGTAAAAATCGAGATAAATTTTGATTATGGTTATTATAATTATCAGTCAGGGTTATGGTAGATACACATATCTCTATTAGTAGCTTGCTATTAACTTTTCAGTTTTCACTAAAATTATGTACATAATTGATTATTTTCACAGGTGCTATTTAGAAGAAATGTATCATGGGGAAAATGAGCGTATTATAATTACCATTATTTTAAATTATTAATTTGAACCAAGCAAAACTAATCAAAATTCTGATCAAAGAGATAAAAATATAGCAAAGGGTAGACCAATTACTACATTTTTAAATTCTTTCCAGCAATTTTAATTTGTACTAATATTAAGTATACCTGTGGCATTAAAATGAGAAATCATTAAGGAATTAGTTTATATATGAGAGGAAACCACTGGGAAGGAAATATGTGACTGTGGGAAAAAAAAATTAGAGTTTTGTGAAAACTTTGGTTTTTTTAAAACTTTAGCTTTAACTAAAACTTCTTTATCAGATTAAAATATATTTGTTTTTCTGAATACATGTATTAGCGAGATCTTTCCACCATTAAGTTTATATGACTTGTACGCCTTTACTCTGTTATGTAGCTTCTTCAACTCTAGCTTCCAAGGTGGGTATAACTAAGTATTTAATAAATATTTGTTAGGATAAAATGGCTACATGGTTTCTGTTTTCAAAGAAGCACATGGCTTTTTGAGGTGGATTCATGCATAAACCTAGCTATAAATCAATGTGACACTTCTCTTAATAAAATTTTGATCAATCTACTATTAGGAAACAATTGCTTCTAAGAAGTATGTGTCATCAGTTCTTAGAGCCAAGAGTGAGTAAAGCATCCCCTTAGATCTCGTTAATAAGGGAAATGAGAATGGCTTCTAAGAATTAAACTTGGATCAAAGCATTGGTACACAAAGTCCCTTAGTAGAGAGAATGAGGTCTATAAGATAAATATATGGAGCTCTAGTGGTGTGGTGCCTAAGGCATTTGACTACTAACCAGAAGGTTGGTGGTTCAAACCCACCAGCTGCTCTGCAGAAGGAAGATGGGGCAATCTACTTCCATCAAGATTTACTACCTTGTAAACTCAAAGGAGGTCGCTATGAGTTGGAATCGACTCGATGGCAGTGAGTTTGGTTTTTATACATACATACATAGACATGCACAAACACACACACACAAGAAGGATATAGCAGTTGTGGGTAAGACATGGAAATAATGGAGAGTCATAGAGACATACACTACCCATGTTCAACTAATTACTGTATAGAAGGGAGATGAGTACCTAAAGACATGCATTTAACTTTTCTGATAATTTTGGCTAGGCATACTTGGTTCAGTAATGGCATATAAACGAGATGAACTTTAAAAATAATCTCACAAAAGTTCCTCTTGTTCTGATTTCATGTCCTTAAAATTAAATTTGGTCTTAGTATGTTCATTGTTGTTAAGTGCCTTCAAGTCACCTCTGACTCTCAGTGACCCTATGTACAACAGAACAAAACAATGCCCAGTCTTGTGCCATCCTCATAATTGATGCTTTGCCTGAGCCTATTGATGCAGCCACTATGGCAATCCATCTCATTTTGAAAAACTTTTTATGCTTTTTTGCTGAACCTCTACTTCACCCAGCATGATATTCTTCTCCAGTGAATGGTCCCTTCTGACAACCTGACTAAAGTAGAGGAGACAAAGTCTGGCCATTCTCACTTCTAAGAAGCATTCCAGCTGCACTTCAAGGACAGATTTGTTCATTTTTCTGGCAGTCCGTGGAATTTTCAGTATTCTTTGCCAATGCCACAATCCAAAGGCATCAACTCTACCTCAGTCTTCCTTATTCATTGTCCAGTTGTCACATGCATATGAGGCTAATGAAAATACCATGGCCTGAGTTAGGCACACCTTAGTCTTCAAAGTAAACACTTTAAAAAGATCTTTTGTAGATCTGCCCAGTGCAATAAGACATCTGATTTCTTGACTCTCGCTTCCATGGATGTTGATTGTGGATCCCCCATGAAATCCCTGACTACTTCATTTTTTCTCCACTTCTCCATTTATTGCTTATTGATTACTTGTGAGAATTTTTGTTTTCTTTATGTTGAGGTATAATCCATAATGAAGACTGTAGCCTTTGATCTTCATCAGTAAGTGCTTCAAGTCATCTTCACTTTTAGCAAGCAAGGTTGTGTCATTGCATATTGCAGGTTGTTAATGAGTCTTCCTCCAATCCTGATGCCACATTTGTCTTCATACAGTCCAGCTTCTTGGATTATTTGCTCAGCATATAGATTGAATAAGTAATGTGAAATGATACAACACTGAAGCACACCCTTCCTGTTTTAAACTGTGCAGTATCTCCTTGTTGACTGGGAAGAAGGATGGGGCCACATATTTTGATAAAATTGGCCACTGAAAACCTTATGAGTAGCACTGAAACAGTGTCTGATATAGTGCCAGATGAGCTCTTTTGGTTGGAAGGCATTCAAAATACAGCTGGGGAAGAGCTGCCTCCTCAAAGTAAAGTCAACCTTAATGACATGGAATAAGTGAAGCTTTCAGGACCTTTATTTGCTGATGAAGCACAACTCAAAATGGGAAGAAACAGCTGCAAATGTCCATTCATAATAGGAATGCAGAATTTACGAAGTATGAATCTAGGAAAATTAGATGTCATACGTGAAATGGAATGCATAAAGATCAATATTCTAGGAATAAGAGAGCTAAAATGACTGATACTGGTCATTTTGTATCAGACAAACATACGGTCTACTACACCTGGAAAGAAAAAAAAAAAAAAATGAAGAGTAACGGTGTTGTATTCACTGTCAAAAAAGAACATCTCAAGATCCATCCTGAAGTACAATGATATCGGTGATAGGATAATATCCATATGCCTAAAAGGAAGACCAGTTAATACTTTAATTAGTGAAATTTATGCACAAACCACTAAAGCTAAAGATGAAGAAACTGAAACTTTTTACCAAGTTCTGCAGTCCGGAATTGACCAAATATACAACCAAAATGTATTGAAAATTACTGGTGATTGGAATGTGAAAGTTGGAAATATTGCCCAACCTTCCTTCCAAATCAAGAAGCATCAGTATTTAGAAAATAAGGCCTGGTGACAGAAATGGCACTGGAGATCTCATCATAGAATTTTGCAAGACCAACTACTTATTCATGATGAATATATCCAATGCTAACACACTTGACTGCTAACCAGAAGGCTGGCGGTTCAAACCCACTAGCCACTCCTCGGAAGGAAGGTTGGGCAATCCTACTTCCGTAGTGATACTGCCT
>NW_006921727.1:6924249-6940399 GCF_000298275.1 Orycteropus afer afer
GTCGACGAAAGAGGGGAAGGCCTTCAAGGAGATGGATTGATACGGTGGCTGCGATGATGGGCTCAAGTATAGCAGGGATTGTGGGACTGGCACGGGATCGGGCAGTGTTTCGTTCTGCTGTGCATGGGGTCGCTATGAGTCGGAAATGACTCGATGGCACTTAACAACAACAACAACAACATAAAAAAAAGAAATACTTTGAGTTATAATAGCATGATACTAAAAATAACTGAACAATACAAACGACTCTCACTTCGAAAAGTCAAAACTAAAAACACTATGTTAAATGATTTTTTTAATTTCTTATAATTTATTTTTATACATTTTTATTTTTGTATTATTTTTTCAATTGTGATTTGGATGACATTTTAAAAAGCAGATTCATTTTCCATTGAACAGTTCATACACATTTATGCCAAATGATTTTGATAAGCAAAAATTTTGTTGGCTCACCTGCTGAATTTATCATTTGAGTCAGTGATTTCAAGGTTGTGCATGCAAAACTTAAGCATTAATTTATAATTGGTACCAAAGTATCAGAAGCTTAAGTTGCCACCATCAAGAAAAAGACAATGTAAAACTCATCTTTTTTCAGTCATCTTCTGAAAAATATAAGACACTTCTGTAATCAATCATTAAATCCCACTGCCATCAAGTTAATCCTGACTCACAGCAAAATGATGGGACAGAGTAGACCTGCCCCATAAGATTTCCAAGGTTGCAATCTTTTGGGGAATCTACTTCCGTAGGGATACTGCCTCGGAAACCCAAGGAGGGGTCGCTATGAGTTGGGGCCAATTCAACGGCACATAACAACAACAACAACAACAATTTTTATGGAAGAAGATTGCCTCATCTTTCTCCTGCTGAGTGGCTGATGGGTTTGAGCTACCAACCTTCTGGTTAGCAGCTGAATGCTTTAACCATTATGCCACCAGAGCTTCTTTGTACATTGCTACAGAGTAAGAATAAGTCAGCTGCATAACTTAAATGCTTCAGAACATAGAGTCCTTACAGTTGCCACCATAAAATGACAGTCTGGTGTTATATATAAGTGTCTTAAGCTTTATCAATATAAATTTACAGAAATCAATCTACCTGTGATAAATGTAGTAAGTCAGGCTTTTGATCCTAAAGTCTAAGGTACAGAATCTGGACCCTGGCAAATTGACTAAAGTAACTTTTGTTTTTCCTTGAGACTTTTTGGGAGGTGGTCTCTTCTCAGTAACATAACATCTGCGGTCCTGGCATGACTTTTATCTCATGTGAACTTTTGCAACATAAAGAATGCATAGGTTGTTTCAAAAAAAAAGGGGGGGGGGCAATGAAGGTCACTACAGGCAAAAAGAAAAAGAGGGGAGAAAAGACTAAGAATCCAGATGTGTTAGGAAAATAATAGAATAGTGCACAAGGAAGAGGGGACCAAGCTGAGTAAAAGCAGGAGCTGAAGTATTAGAAAGGCTCACAGGCATGGTCTCACTGCAGCAGGTACAGCTAGTGCCCTTTTTTGCTGGGACATCAAATCTGTTGAGAAGGAATGAATAATCAGTCTAGAGAGATTAGAATGGTAAATTTGGACTACATTGTATGGTTAAGTCCTAGGATGCAATACTAACTTCAGACTCCATGAGGAACAATTAAAATTTTTCAGCCAAACTATTGTGATTAAAACAATACTGGAGAAGATTCGTGTGTTAGTATAGTATGGGATAGATTAGAAATGGTTTCCATCTGCTAACTGATAAAGAAGGTAGGGGGTTTCAGTCCTAATCCAAGCATAAGATAAAATCTCAATGTAGATTGAGGTGGTAGAAATAAAAGAAAGGGATGGAGGTAATGTTATAAAGGATGATTTTACCAGACTCAATGGCTGACTATATGAAAGGACAACAAAGAAAACCACGTCAGGGATCACTAGGGTTTAGAGACCTGAAGTATAAGAAATTCTGAACCATTATAAGAAAATTTAAAATTCAAAAGAAACAATTACTTTTTGTGAAAAAAAAAAAAGGAAAGCTATCAGACTTGGTCAAAACAGTATGTTAAAAGGTGTGTTTTGTTCTATCCATCCATCTATCCATGCTTTTGTTATTGACTGAAACATAAACATGTTCTAGGCATATATTGGAAAAGGTGGTGGACACCAAAAGAATAAAATGGGAAAATGTGATTCTGCTGATGGTCTAAGATCTCACTGGTGTTGGAATGGGATGGGGTACCTCATTAAGAAAGTTTGCCTTAGAAGTAGGTCATACAAGTATGCCAGACTAAACAGATAAAGTGCATAGGTGATAACTGAAAGATGTATTTCAGTGGTGAGTAGGGTATGGTGAGAATAGAAGAAAAACAAATTAAAGGGCCTGCCAACTGATGTCTTTAATACATACTTCATGGTTGGAGATAAAGTTTCTCTCTGGGTGGTGAGGGCTCAGAGTGCAGGTCTGTCTGAAAATGAGAAAGATTGAGAAGAGGTATACTCTGAGGTTAACAGGAAACCCAGAAGAGTTTTGCAGAATAACAGAGAGAGCCCAACTGAGGTTAAAAAAATATAAACTTGAAGTTGATTATTTTAGAAGATTTTGAGACATTGTCCACAAAAGTTCAATAAGCCTGGAGTGGAAGGATGGGAACAGATGGCAAGTTGATCCAGGATTAAGGATTCTTCAAGTTGACAGAGAGGTTGGTTCTGACAGAAACGGCCAAGCAACACTCAAAGGGACTGACAGATTGATTAGAAGAACATGAAGAGACCAGAAATCATCATGAGGGTGAAAAATCAAGTTTATTGGGTTTGACGAAAAGTGAGCTTTAGCAGTGAGACAGAAGATACATTCTTGGTTCAAATATGAATAACCAGGTTTATTCTAGGCAATGGAACTTGGACTTCCTAGTATGTAGAACAAATTGAAGGCTTCGTCCTTTCCAGTGGCAATGTTATATGACACGTAACTTATAAATAAACTCAAATTTTTATACTTTACTAATATGAATAGGAACACATCACATGTTTCTTCTGTTTAAAAGACACCTAGAGCGTATGCTTGGGGAAACAAAATTCAGTTAGGCAGTTTTCTGAAAGAAATAAGTAACAGATTACCAATGAAAACCTTTAGTTAATAATTTTTTTGAGGTTAAATACAAATTTAAATACTTTCAATACTTGGATTTAGAATACCTACAAGGAATAGAGTCTGAAAATAGAGTATGCTTAACCAAAATGTTCTTTTACAATTAAAATTTAATACTCTTAAATATTTTAATTTAAACCCTGAATCAAATGGCCTCCTAGGAAATATAAATCAACACATGATCAAATTAAGCCAACATTTTTTTTTTTTAATCAGTCAAATGAGAACTTTATTATTTTTGGCTTTGCATCTCACATACAGCAAGTTCCCATTATGATAAACATACTGTTTAGTACAGTGGTTGTTTTTTTTTTTTTTAAATCCTTCCACTTACTTAATTCAGTAGATCCTCACAATAACCTTGTAGGGGCAAACAAAGTAGAAAGTATCTCCCCTGTTTCATGCATGAGGAACAGCTCAGAGAAACTATACATGAGCCTTGCCAAAGACCAGAAAGTGAACTTTCCACTACAATCTCCAGCTCCCAAAATTCAAAAGCTTTCCATGTGATAATTCTCTTATTTTCACATTATATGCTACCAGGATCTTTTAGAAAATAACTTCTCTTCACTGATTTAGGACTTAGCTTTCTAAAACAACACCATGATTTTAAGGAACTTTTTATTAAATTTACTTACTGTTGTTTTCCATATTGGAGTCTATTATGTGGGACCAGTTATTCTGTCCTCTTTGTGTCTCCTTGTGGTAAAATCCTCAGTTCTTTCTAGCTCTGAGGACCTGAATATGCCCAGCCTCTTCTTCTCATCTTTTTGAGACCTGCCTTTCTTCAGAGAGCATGCTGTTCTGCTCTGCTTCCTTATACCACCAATTCAACAGCTTCCTGACTCCTATACTAGAATGGCCTATTGCCAAAGGGGCAAAGAGGCTGCATCTTCTGACCTCCTCTAACCCCACAAGAGAAGGACAGAATCACCATCAGCAGCCCAAGGCCTATTCCTACAAGGCCAGACATGCTGCCTCCCTCCAGCCCTTTCACCAACTGTTACTCCCAAAGTACCCACCACCTCTCTGCTGGCTTTGATAATTCACTGCAGTGGCCACACAGAACTCACAGATTATGGGGTTTATTAGTGAAGCACCAGGGTACAATTCAAGTTCAGGAACAACACTCAGTCTCTCTCAGCCCACCGTCTCTCAGCCAACAGTCCCCTCAGTCTCTCTCTTCCAGCAGTGCATGTCTCTCAGTATCTCTCTCGCAGCAGTGTGTGTCTCTTGGTGTCTCTTTCTAAGCTGCACGTGTCTCTCAGGAACGCATTTCTCCCAACAGCATGTCCTTCTCAGCCAGCAGTCAGAGAGACCCCTTCTGTCTTTAGTAGGACTCCTTTTTGAGGCCAAACCAATCAATCCCCAAATCAAAATTCTATACACCTGAGAGAGAGAGCAAACTTCCCAGAAAATTGCTTTGTGCCACTCTCAACAGAAATACCCCAGGTGGATAACTTTAACAATCAGGAGCTCCTCACTTGCTCATGGCAAATTCCACCACGGAGTTTTTAAAGACTTATGGCTAGAAAAGTCATACCAGGTAATTTACTACACTGTACCTGTGAAAGTTCTAATTACAAGACAAAGTATTAACAAGCCTACTTTGGCTAAAGGACCCAAAACCACATCCTCCAAGAGAAATGACAGGAATAAAGGTGAGAACTTGTTCTTCATCATGAACTTGTTAATTTATCCAACTCCTAAATCCATGTCTTAGGTGGTTTTAATATCTAGCTATCTAAAAGATTTTTATATTCTAATATTTGTGTTTACCATAATCAAGGCTTAATCAAAATTAAAACTAAATTAGTCTTTACAAGGAAATATTTATATAAAAAGGCTCAGAATGAATGTAATAAAGTATAATTTCATGTGCAATCTTTACACACCATGAAATGAGTAGTCCCTACTCTTTCAAAGAGTAAAAATAAATGATTTGTCATGTTACCTAATACATTAATCAACATCACACAGATTGCAAAAAAAGTAAATTTCCAAAATGAAATAACTTTTTTACATCCATGTAAAACTTTTAGAATTACATAGGGACAAAAAGATAAAAAGATTATAAGTTAAAATAAAATCCCAGTATAGGAAGGCATATTCTAAATTTCTGGGAAATTCATCAGCATTTCAAAGATATGATTAAAATTGATAACTACATTAATATTTCTAAGAGGGCAAAGACCATACCATATTTATATCTGAATCCACAGCTCATTAATGGCTTTCAATAAATACATGGTATATAAATGAATTGACTCCAGTGTTTATAGCTCAAGTGAGTAGCAGATTAATGCAAGGATAATTTACCTCCACTACATTACTCACTCCAGAATTCAATGAGCTACCTAAGAAGTAGTCATGCCAAGAAAAATCAGACCTAAAATCTGATCAAGTCTCTTGATCTAAGCACTAGTTTATAGGAGAAAAATAAATAAATAAAAATAGAGGGTGGAAGAACATATGAAAGGACACATCAGCAAAATCCAGAATACGGGAATTCTTTAGGGGAAATGACTTGGTTACTTCCATAAATAAATGCTCCTTCTCTGCTCTCCCCCTGCCTCCACACACACACACAACAGAAGGGGAACATTATATCAAAAGACAATTGAAGGACATGTCCACCAAATGCAATGTGTGGACCTTGCTTGTATCTTGACTTCAATAAAGACATGTGTATAACAATCACAGAAATTGCAACACTGACTGAATTGTTGATGATTTTAATGAATCATTTTTCTGTTTGTTTATGGTAATTATATGTGAGTTATTTCTTTAAAAGCCCTTATCTTTTAGAGAATCGTACTTAAGTGATCTGATGTATATGGAGTTTTGGTGGTGCAGTGCCTAAGGTATTTGACTGCTAACTAGTAAGTTGGCAATTCAAAGCCACCCGCCACTCCATGGAAGGAAGATTGGGCAATATATTTCTGTAAAGATTTATTGCTTAGGAAACCCAAAAGGGGTTGCTTTGAGTCAGAACTGATTTGATGGCAGTGAGTGTTTTATTGGATCTGATGGGAGCTCTGGTGGCGTAGCGCCTAAGGCAATTGACTGCTAACCAGAAGGCTGGTAGTTCAAACCTACCAGCCACTCCTTAGAAGGAAGATTGGGCAATCTACTTCCATAGTGATACTGCCTTGGAAACCTAGGGAGGGGTCACTATGCATCGGGACTGACTGAATTGCTTTAACACAATTCACCAGGAGTGGGAAATATAGAGAAAACAAAATTGACAAGTTTATAATTATTGAAACTGGGTAATGAACACATTGTCATTCATATATTATTCTATCTTCTTTTAAGTATGTCTGAAAACTTCTATAGCAAAATTGTAAGTATCTAATGAACTATATAAAATTTACTCCATCTTATTCCTTCTTATTTTTCTCCCTTTTTAACTTTTTCTCTCATATATCATCCTTGCTAAATTCTCCATTTATTTTTGTTCTCATTTGTCCTATATTACCTTCAGTGTTTTTTTTTTTTTTCCTTCATTTCCTCCAAAACTGCCATGTTTCCACCTAATTCTTTGTATCTGGGATCTGCCACTTTTTAGTTGGGTGAACTGAGAAAAGCAAATTAACCTCTTTGAATCTCCATATCTTCATCTATAAAATTGAGTAAATAACTCCTACCCTATAGGATTTGTGGTAGTTCAGTTTGTGTGTCAACTTGGCTGGGCCTGACTGAGTGGCTGGGCAGCTGGATGTAGTATTCCCCATGATGAGACTGGTAATCAACTCCATGGTGGAATATACTGTGAGCAGCTGAGTAGCTGCCCTAGGGAATGTGGTCTGTTCCTATATTTAAGCAGAAGCCTTGGGAAATGGTCTCTAGCTTGTGGCATGCTTGGACCCTGCATGTAGCCATGTCATTGTTCAGCAGTCTGCCATGTTCTGCCAACCTTGGGACTTACAATGGACTTGAATTAATGGCCTACCATGTGGTTTGGTAACATCTGGACTGTGCAATTTTATTTGTCGACCTTGGGCTTGTTAGCCTCAGCAGCCAGTAGCTCCCTGAGTAAAAAGATGTCTCTAGCTTCAGTGGGCCGGGAGCAAGAGGCAAAGCTGAAACCCAAGGTTGAGGGGCTTTCACATAGCCCCTACAGCCTGGCATTGTGAATTGGGACTTAAAGCCTCCAAACTGTAAGATAATAAACTCCTGTTTGTTAAGGCCATCCCATTTGTGGTATATTCTTGTCAGAGCAGCACTAGGTAACCAGAACAGAATAGTTGTGAAAATTAACTGACATGATGCACATCAATTTATTAGTATAGTGTCTAGCACATGGCAAGGTATTATTAAATAACTATTATTAATAAAAACATTGGTAATTTCAGTGTAGTATATTACATAGTGTGGCTTTTCTAGCTCTAAGTCTTTGTAAACTCCTTGGTGGAATTTGCTGTGAGCAACTGAGTAGCTCCTGATTGTTAAAGTTATCCACCTGGGGTATTTCTGTTGGGTGTAGCACAAAGTAATTTTCTGGGAAGTTTGCTGTCAGCTGTGTAGAACTCTGATGTTGGGATTGGTTGGTTAAGGCCACCCTGCTAGGCTCAAAAGGAGCCCTCCTAGAGGCAGAAGGAGTATCTTTGACTGCTGGCTGAGAAAGACATGCTGCTGAGAGAAATGCGCTCCTGAGAGATTATGTGTCTCCTGAAGGACACACAATCCTGAAGAGAGAGATGCAAGAGGCATGTACTACTGAAAGAGCTATGTGCTACTGAGACTTGACAGCTGCTGAGTGAGATGGTCAGCTGCAAGAGACTGAGTGCATCTATGAACTTGAATTGTAATCTGGTGCTTCCCTAATAAACCCCATAATCTGTGAGTTCTGTGTGGCCACTGCAGCAAATTATCAAACTCAGCAGAGAGGTGGTGGGTGCTGTGGGAGGAATGGTTGGTGAAAGGGCTGGGGGGAGGCAGTATGTTTGGCCTTTCAGGAATAGGCCTTGGGCTACTGATGGTGATTCTGTCTTCTCTTGTAGGGTTAGAGGAGGTCAGAAGATGCAGCCTCCTTGACCCTTTGGCAGGAATATTATAGCTTGAAAATACCTATTTTTGTTATATGTGAGCAGAATTATATATTGCCTTATTAAAAGAGAAGGCAAATATTGTGTTTTATATGTCTCAGATCATTTGTTTTTAAATTTAAAATGTTGGTCTTAACTGAATCTTCTGACAATTAAAGCAAATACAACAAAACAAAATAAAACTTTGTATTCCAAGCATTTAACTGCTAACCAGAAGGGTGGTGGTTCAATCCCATCAGCCACTCCTCGGAAGGAATGCTGGGCAATCTACTTCCATAGAGGTACTGCCTCGGAAACCCAAAGAGAGGTCTCTATGAGTCAAATCGACTCAATGGAAGTGAGTTTGGTTTTGGTTTATTCCTGCTTTAAAAGGCTGCACAATTTACATGGGCAATAATTGTTTCACTTTAATGTCAACTAAAAACAATAGGTTTTTTATTTTCTATTAATTCTATATTTTTTCTGCAATAGCAAAAAAAAAAATTAGTAGATAAATTAATATAACATAAAAAATCAAACATACTACATACCAAAATTACTATGAGTACTAATTATGCACTACTAATTTTCATTTGAATAAGCTTAAACATGAAGGAGCCACATGAAGGTCATCAACATTAAAGCAGCAGTCTGTATTTAATGTAAAACATTCTTGTATCTGTATTCTATAGTTACATTATATATATTTAATCTCCTTTTGATTTCATACTACTACTTCTCTTCCCTGTCTTGGATAATTTTCACACTTCTAGCTTTTGTAAAAAGTGTAGTATTTTTCACTTTGATGCCTGAAACTTGAAAGACAGCATTCCTTTGATGGCAGGGAGCTAAAAGCTAAGAGATATGGGAAATAGCTTTCAGGGGAGCATGAAGGTAAACTGAAAGACTTCAGCCATGTCAATTAGAATATTTATTGAGTATTTAGCCACCCTCCTCCTCCACGTTATATCTTTTAAGTATTTTGAACACCTAATGGTACTCTTTCTAAATGGCTAAATAATATATATACACAGTAAACATTATAAAAGCTTTTCAGTTGGGCTGTAGTAATAAGAAGCAGAATTTGTGGTGGCACAGTGCCTAAGGCATTTGACTGCTAACAAGAAGGCTGGTGGTTCAAACCAACCACCCACTCCTCAGAAAGAAGATGATGCAATCTAATTCCATAGTGATACTACCTCAGAAACCAAAGGAGGGGTCGCTATGAGTCGGGTCCAACTTGATGGCACATAACAACAACAACTTCCATAGAGATACTGCCTCAGAAACCCAAGGAGGGGTCACTATGAGTCGCAATAGACTCCATAGCAGGAAGTTTGGATTTTTTATTTTATTCTATTTTCGAGATTTCAGTGATATGAATAAAATCTCATGGTTTAAATCTTCATTTTTTCAGCTGGGAAAATTATATCCTGTAATGTATTTACTTTCTTGAAGCAGAGGCCTGAAAAGGAACTTGTCACAGTATGTTGTGCTAGAAGGTTGTTTCTGTTTATTAGACATTTACCATCTGGAAATGGAGGTTTTATCAAAAACTGAGGGTACTTTTATTAAAAGCTGAAATAACCCATTTATTCTGACTACTTTCATTAGATTAAATCAAATAGTTTTATTGGTAAAAAATCACCCTTGATTGATGTTCCACATGAATATGTTACTTGTAAAGTAAAATATGTCCCATATAAATATATCATGAAAGAGTCAGTTAAGACTCCCAATTCCACTCTCCAGATAGGCTTATTACTAATTTATCCAGTTAAAAGCCCATCTTCTCTTTTTTTTAGACGTAATGCAAAATTGGCCTTTTGTACACTAAACTCAAGCTTCCTAAGTACAATCTAGGGGCATTTCTTTCAATTCTGCCATTTTGATTACAAAACAAAAGAAAACAAAAAACTGATTAGCAATACAATGACATGAAAAAATTTATCAAATATTTTTCTATTTTTATACACACACACACACACACACACATGCACAGCTAGTGTCCTCTGTCTCATCACTCCTCTTTCTTTCCTTTCACATATTCTTCTGTCCTGTCTTCCCCTCCTCATTCTACCCATCCTTCCCTTCTAGAGGAAAAATTAAACAATGCAGACTAACAAAAGAAAACTAGCAATAATTTCACAAACAGGCATAATGGTATTTTCTTCTCATCTGGATAATGCAAATTTTTACAACGCTGAAAACATCTCATGTAATATAGCATCCCATATATTTATCACTATAAATATTTTTCTGTTATTGCAAACTGTCATAACCACATGTTTGAAAATGGTAGTTTTCCAAAGCAGTGTGAAGAACATATTGGAGGGAGATAAGTCTAGACATAGAGTTTGAAAGCTGCTGCATTAGTACAGGAAAAAGTGTCTAACCTAATTGGCAAACGGGAGTACACCACTCAGGATTCTGGGAGGAAACTGAATTTCCCTAAGAGTTTTCAATGTTAAGCTAGTTATGAATGGGTTACTTACAGAGGTGTGGGTAGAGTTACAGGAAGCAGAAAGAGAGAGAGAGCCCCATCACTTAAGCACGAAGTGAACAACAGAAAGAACAAGCAAGCAAATAGAAAACAAACCTCTCTCCTGCCTCTCTTTCAGTATCTTGCTGGTGCCTCTCATTGTGCAATCCATTCTCCCAGGAGAAAGATAGCCAGCAAGGAAACCCAGGTGATAGATAAAGTCTATAGCATTGGCCTCTGAAGATCAAAGAAGGGAAGAGAAGAAATGGCAGGGGCAGAGAATAATCTTCTCAGGGATGGAGAACAGAGGACAGATTTAAGACATACTTAGGAATTACATAAAAGTCCCTAACAGCCAAATGCTTAACATTTTTCATCACCCAGGGATTTGTAACTTGACTAAAAAACCAAACCCAAGCCACCGCCATTGAGGTAATTCCAACTCACAATGACCCCCATTGGATTTTCGAGGCAGTAAATCTTTATGGAAGTAGATTCCCCCATATTCCTTCCATGGAGTGGCTAGTGGGTTTGAACTGCCTACCACCTGGTTAGCAGTCAAATGCCTCAGGTACTGAAAAGTTGGCAGTTTGAATTCACCCAGAGGTACCTCAGAAGAAAGGCCTAATAATCTACTTTCAAAAGACCACAACTATTGAAAACCTTATGGGGCACAATTTGACTCTGACACAGAATCATGATGAGTCAGAATCTACTTGACTAAAGCAGTTTTTTTTTTTAAGGAATTACATGGAAAAATGGAATTTGACCACCAGTTGGATGATGGGGTACACAAGGAGGAAGATGCAGGATAATCCAGATTTTTGATTGGGTGAATGAGTGACTGGTGCTATCAATGGTGAGCATGTTGTTGTTAGGTGTCGTCGACTCATCTCCAACTCATAGCAACCTCACAGACAGAAGACTGAAACACTGCCTGGTTGTGTGCCAGCCCCACCATATGTGCTATACCAGAGCCTATCATTGCAGCCACTGGGTCAATCCATCTTGTTGAGGGCCTTCCCCTTTTTTGTTGTCTCTCCACTTTGCCAAGCATGATATCCTTCTCCAAGGAATGGTCCCTTCTTACAACATGACCAAAACAGGTGAGACAATGTTTGGCCATTCTCTCTTTCAAGGAACATTCTGGCTGCACTTCTTCCAGGAGATTTGTTAGTTCTTTAAGCAGTCCATGGTGCTTTCAGCATTCTTTGCCAACATCACAACTCTTCTTCGGTCTTCTTTTTTCATTGTCCAGCTCTCACATGCATGTGAGGCAATTGAAAATACCATGGCTTGTGTCAAGTGCACCTTAGTCTTCAAGGAAACATCCTTACTCCTCAGCACTTGAAAGAGGTCTTTTGCAGCAGATTTAATACTCAATACTATACAACATTTTATTACAGATTTAATGCTCAATAATATACAACATTTGATATCTTGACTGCTGCTTCCATTGGTGTTGATTGTAGAACCAAGTAATATGAAGTCTTTGACAACTTCAATCTTTTCTCCATTTATCAAGCTGCTGCTTATTTTTCCCATTGTGAGGATTTTTGTTTTCTTTATATTGAGGTGTAATCTATACTGCAGACTGTCATCTTCAATCTTCATCAGTAAGTGCTTCAAATCATCCTTACTTTCAGTGAGCAAAGTTGTGTCATTTCCATAATGTAGATTGTTAATGAGTCTTCCTCCAATCCTGATGCCATGTTCTTTTTCATACAGTCCAGCTTCTCAGATTATTTGTTCAGCATATAGATTGAATAAGTATGGTGAAAGGATACAACCCTGACACACTCCCTTCTTGATTTTAAACCATGCAGTGTCCCCTTGTTCTGTTTGAATGACAGCCTCCTGATCTATATACAGGTTTCTCATGAATACAGTTAAGTGTTCTGAATTCCCATTCTTTGCAATGTTATCCACAATTTGTTATGATTCACACAATCAAATGCTTTTTCATAGTGAATAAAACACAAGTAAACATCTTTCTGGTATTCTTTGCTTTGAGCCAAGATCCATCTGACATCAACAATGATATTCCTCATTCCACATCCTCTTCTGAATCCAGCTTGCATTTCTGGAAGTTCTCTGCCAATATACTGTTGCAACCCTTTTTGAATTATCTTCAGGAAGATTTTACTTGCGTGCAATATTAATGATATTGTTCTATAATTTCCACATTTTGTGGGATCATCTTTCTTTGGGATGGGTACAAATATGGATCTTTTCCAGTCAGTTAGTCAAGTTGCTCTCTTCCAAATCTCCTGGAATAGCCAAATGAGTGCCTCTAGTGTGGCATCTGTTTGTTGAAACATCTCAGGGGGTATCCCGTCAATTCCTGGAGCCTTGTTTTTTTCCACTTCCCACAGTGCAGCTTTGACTTCTTCCTCAAATACCATTGGTTCTTGATTATATGCCACCTCCTGATAAGGATGAACATCAACCAATTACTTTTGGTACAGTGATCTCTGTGTATTCCTTCCATCTTCTTTTGTTGTTTCCTGCATCATTCAATATATGTAGTAGTAACTGGCTTTCTTTGTAGATGTATGGATATTATTCTATCACTGACAGCACTGTACTTCAGGATAGACCTTGAAACATTTTTTGTGATGATGCATGCCACACCATTCCTCTTCAATTTGTCATTCCTGGCATAGTAGATTATATGGTTATGTGATTCAAAATGGCCAAAACCAGTCCATTTCAGCTCACTAATGCTTAGGATATCAATCTTTATGTGTTCCATTTCATTTTTTTATAAGTTCCAATAGTCCTAGATTTATACTTTGTACATTACATGTTCTGATAATCCATGGATGTTTGTAGCTGTTTCTTCTCATATAGAGTTATGCCACTTCAGCAAATGGAGGCCTCTGAAAGCTCTACTTTATCCATATCATTTAGGTAGGCTCTACTCTGATGAGGCAGTTCTTTCCCAGTCATATTTTGAGTGCCTCCCGACCCAAGGGGCTCATCTTCTCGCATTGTATCGGACAACGTTTCAGGACAATTCATAAAATTTTCAAGTAATGTATCAGGCATTGTTTGTATATGGTGAGCATCGGCAAACTGAATACTGGACAGGATGACTCTGGGTTTGTACCTGATGAATTTCAGCCATCTAAGGTACAGGAAGGAAACTCTTATAGCCAGTTGGTTATCAGGATCTAGGACTCAGGACAAAGTTCCTGGCCTCCACTTTCTCAGCTTTCCAATCTATCTTTTAGGCAAAGTGTTTAAAAAAGCATTTACAGAATGAAAGCTAATGTTTTGACAATGGCATTCAGTGTCTATAACAATCTTTCTTTCTTAGCTTCATATCCCACTGGATATGCCGTGCACCCCATTCTGATGGCCAAGTCCTTTCACAGTATTGTGCGTATTTAATCTAAAATCCCTATCCTTGCTTTCCATTTGAACATCCAACTTATTTTTAAAAGTTCAGCTACACAAAGATCCCTTCACAAAGTCTTTGCCAATTCCCTGAGCCTAAATTAATTACATCTTAATTTATACTCCATTTTCAGTTTATATGTACTTTAGCACAGTATTTATTTCATTCAGACTCATTGTTTAGTTATTACTCTCACTGGAGTCATAAGCTAAGTGCTAAGAATGTAACTCAGTCACTTCTGTTTTCCTATCCAACTTACCAATATAACTCAATAAAATTTATTAGATTATTCAGTTTCTCCAAAGTGCTGAGTACAGTTCTTTTCAGATAGTACAAAAGCAAATATTTATTTAATAAATGAATATTCATATTTCTTCTCTTGAATTCCTCAGGATTCTATTGATTTTTCTAAACCTCATCTCTCAAAAATCCCATGGGGACATGTTTTTATTGCTTTATTGTATAGAAAATGTACTTAACATATTACCATATTTTTACATGTACAAGTCAGTGGTATTGGTCATGTACACCCTGTTGTGCAACCATCAGCACTATACACTTCTAAATTATCCCACCTCCATTAAGAGAAACTCAGTGCTTCCTAACCAGAGACTCTCTTTTTCTCTCTCCCTCTCTCTCTCTCTCTCACTAAATTCTCATGGGTACTTTTCATTTGAAATCTCCAGAGTTTAGGGAAGGAGGTGAGGTGGAGCACAAAGACTAGTGTGATGTTATTTCTTGTTTACTGGTTTTCTATTTGTAACCATTCCACAGAAGGAAGATTGGACAACCTACTTCCTTGGAAACCCAAGGAGGGGTCGCTATGAGTTGGATTTACTGGTTGTTCTGGTTACTGAGTGCTGCTCTGACAAGGATATACCATAAATGGGATGGCTTGAACAAACAGGAGTTTATTCTCTTACGGTTCAGGAGGCTTTAAGTCCAAGTTCAAAGTGCCAGGCTCTAGGGGCCAGGTGAAAGCCCCTCGACCTTGGGCTTCCACTTTGCCTCTTGCTCTTAGCCCACTAAAGCTTGAGGCATCTCTTTACTCAAGCAGCTACTGGCTGCTGAGGCTGACAAGCCCAAGGTCAATAAATAAAATGGCACAGTCACCACAATTACCATGTGTCCTGATGTTACCAAATCACACAGCAGGCCATTAATTCAAGTCCAGTGAAAGTCCCAGGATCAGCAGAACATGGCAGTCTGCTGAACAACAACTCAGCTATGTGCAGGGTTCAAACATGCCACAAGCTAGAGACTATCCCTAAAGCTTCTCCTTATATACAGGAAGCAGACCATCTCCCTAAGGCAGCTACTCAGTTGCTCACAGTCGATTCCACCATGGAGTTGATTATCAGTCTCATCATGGGGAATACTACATCCAGCTGCCCAGCCACTCAACCAGTCCCCGCCAATATGACACAAAACTTAACCACCACACGGTCTTCTATTTGTAGGTAATATTTTATGCAAGAAATAAAATAAAATATGCTATGTATTAAATAGCTAGGAGACTTCTAAAGGTCAAATTCCTGCTGCTCAAATTACGTATGTTCTGAAATAGATTCCAAATGCTATAGGTAATAAATATAGAGAACACAGGTCTTGGTATGTTGGGAATATGACACTAGCATTGTGGACGTGTTGTAAGAATCAAACTTCTCAAACAGCTCTATGAGTTGGGCTAGACAGGTATTATTATCTTTATATTTATTATTAAAAAAAAAAACAAGCTCAACAATGGGATCAGCAAGAAAACACTAAAGATCATGGAAATGAAGAGAATTATATAAGATCATGCAGGAAGTGATGAATCTATACCTAGAATTAGTTTTCTTCTAGTCCAGCACACTACTGTTGCACCATGTGACTCTAGCCTCCTGCATGAATCAGCTCATCTGTTTAATACCACTCTTTTGGTAAAAATTATATGGTGACTTATTCAAACTGAATACACTATCATAATATTTCTAATATCAGTTATCTTATCAAGCCAGTATCATAAAAAGTATGTTGTTGTTGTTGTTATGTGCCGTCGAGTCAGCCCTGACTCATAGCGACCCCTCCTTGGGTTTCCAAGGCAGTATCACTACGGAAGTAGATT
>NW_006921727.1:6941309-6966111 GCF_000298275.1 Orycteropus afer afer
GAAGGAAGGTTGGGCAATCCTACTTCCGTAGTGATACTGCCTCGGAAACCCAAGGAGGGGTCACTATGAGTCGGGGCCGACTCGACAGCACACAACAACAACATATGTATATATGATTTGAAAGTTACTAGTATTTTTTTCTAAGAAAGCATTGCTGAAAATAGTTATTTGGAAAATCCATCTCATTAGTTAATTTAAAAATTAAAAGTAACTAGAATCAATCGTATGTTCATGCACGTTAAAATGTATAGATTTTTAAATAAAACATTTTTCAGAATGCTTAAAGATACTCTTTTCCTTGGTGGTAGAATCATATTTTAGGAATAACTGTCAAAATAAAAGAACTTTACCTATTAAGGAGTCAGAACTCCAACAGTGTAAATTGAATGGCTCACGAAAAAATTGCTAGTTTACTGCTGTCAATTCCGACTCATAGCAACCCCTTCTTGGGTTTCCAAGGCAGTATCTCTATGGAAGTAGATTGGCAGTCTGCCTTCCCAAGAGTGACTGGTGGGTTTGAACCACCAGCCTTCTGGTTAGCAGTCAAATGCCTTAGGCACGGTGCCACCAGAGCTCCTAATAAAGAAATGGAGGAAAGGAGAGAAAAAGAGGAGGGTCTAAGGAATTTAAAGGTGAATGCAAAACTAAATGCATCTTCTACTGGTATCATTTGCACAACATATTTGCCAGCATTTGCAAAACTTTGTTTCTCATGAAATCCCAAGAAGATGGAGATCTCCATTTAGTCAACAAATGCAGTGCATCACCTTGCATTTCACAAGTATCATGCCTTTATTCTTTTCTTCCTCTAAATTTTGGCCAAGGAGAGTCTTAAATAAGTAATAGTAATTTTTTATACTTTGGGTAGATCTCACTTCCTAACAAGTTCTACAGAATATCTGTTTAATACCCTCTTCTGGTAAAAATCATATGGTGACTTATTCAAATCGAATACACTATTATAATATTTCTAACATCAGGTCTCTTATCAAGCCAGTGTCATAAAAACTATAAGCATTTGAAATCAAGATTCCTTCACATATTGGTATAGTCTCTGAAATCTGGTCAAAACCACAGCAGTTCACTGGAACCCTGCTTGAAACAGAATAAATTGATGGCTGGGCAAAGATATAAATTAGATGAACTCTGACCTCTGAGGTGCCTCCAAACTGTAGTGTCCTATGATTCTTTTCTTTTTTTTTTTTAATCCTCATAAAGTATTCCCTATGAAAATATTTCCAAGACCTTTCTTCCACTTCTTCAGCCTCATGCCATCAGAAGGCTCCTTAAGGTGCGAGCTAATGAGATGTTAGGTGTAGAAGTTGAAAGTAAAGATCAAATGAGAACAAAGAGAATAAGGAACTGAAAAGATGAAGTGGTAGACTTACAAGAATGGCTGCCAATATTACTGAAAAAAGGAACCATATAGAAATTTTCTGCCTCTCTACTTTAGAAACATTTAACAATGCTTCCGGATAGTTTGTTTTCCTTGATATTGTTCGCAAAACACTGACATCAGTAAATAATGCCATATTAAGAAAAATAATAAATTCTTAAATGACATTTGATTAAATGATTGGAATAATCTTAATTAAAAATATAAAAATAATCCATATAATTGTTTTACTATATGTAGAAAACAATAAAAAAGGCTGGAATATATTTTCAACATATTTTTCTTTCTTTTGTGGTCTCATTAGTCATTAACCAGCATTCCAGAAAATACACAGGCTGAAGAAAATGCATGCATACTCCATAGTACAAAGTAGGTTTTCTTTGTATAACTAATCAGGTTTAAATTTGATGATGCTATTAATCCTAGCCACATTATAGTAAAAAAGTAAAACAGAAATGGGCACTTCATAAAATACAATGAATTTTAATATCATCTGGGAAGAATGTCTGACCAAAAAGGTTCACAAATATATATTGGATAAAAGACTGTATAAAACCTGTTGTTCCCTGTGAGTGGAAATATCAGTATGTTGTTATTTGGTCATAATATTTAGCCAGAATTTAAACATTAGTCTTAATAGTATTCTCTCTATATATCTATGGGGTTTAAGATGAACTTTACCCAAAGAATTTGGTCTTTGTCCTTGGTTCCTGAGAGATAATTTCTAAAACCTTGGGATTTCTTCAGTGATTGAAGTGCCTTTGATGTGGGCCGTAGGCTACATAAAAAACTCACTGCCATTGAGTGAATTCTGACCCATAGAGACCCCCTCTGGGTTTCCAAGGCAGGAAATCTTTACAGAAGTAGATTGCCCAGTCTCTCTTCCATAGAATGGATGGTGGGTTTGAACCACCAACCTTCTGGTTAGTGGTCAAATGCCTTAGGCACTATGCCACCATGAGGGTTTACATTAACAATGTACCTTTTGGGTGAGGGCTAGGTCCCTGACTGGTGCAAATGGTTTGCTCTAGATTACTAAACAAAAAGTGTGAATGGTTTGTTCCATGTTACAAAGTTTGCAATTTGAATCTATACAATGGTGTTGTGGGAGAAAAGCCTGGCAATTTGCCTCATAAAGATTACAGCCAAGAAAACTCTATAGGGCAGTTCTACTCTGTAACTTATGTGGTTGTACTGAATTGGAATCAACTGGATGGCAAAGCATGCGTGGAGACTGGCCAGGCAAGAAAGATCCATGACATGTTATCAACCCATCCTCATGGGGTGGGGTGAAACTTAATGAATCTTGCCTACATAATGAAGCCCTGATAAAAGTTCTGTATGGAAGCTCTATGGACTACGTGATTTTTGAAAGACATTGATGCTCACGGGAGGTTAGTGCATCCCCTCACAGGACTTAGAAGCTCTGAAGTTGGCACCTCTCCCAGACTTTACATGATGCATTTCTTCCTTTGTATCCTCTGTATTGGTAGTCCCCCGCTTAGAACATATTCGAGTTATAATGAACCACACTAACATGTTTTGTGTGTGTGTGTGTGTGTGTGTGTATCAGAAGCTCTGATGACGTAGTGCCTAAGATATTTGACTGCTAACCAGAAGGCTGGTGGTTCAAACCCACCATCCACACATTGGAAGGAAGACTGGGCAATCTACTTCCATAGAGATATTGCCTCAGAAACACAAGGAGAGGTTGCTATGAGTTGGAATTGACTCCATGGCAGTGAATTTGGAGAGTTTTTACAATACATTTTATCATTACTAATATGTATGACATACAATGTGACGGTGTGGAATATGCTGATATTATCATCATTTTCAATATTCACTTGCAGATGTTCAAAGATCAAATTTATAAAGATATTGATAATAAAAGACAGTAATACTAAAAACTAAAAAAAAAAAAAGTAATATTTTGATTGATTTACATCCAAACTAACTTATAACAGAGTCTTGGAACAAAACTCTGTCTTAAATGGGGTATACTTGTATAATAAAACTATAACCCTAAGTATGGCACTTTCTGGAGTTTTGTGAGTCACTGTAATAGTTGTCTGGAAAAACAAAATCTGAGAATACATAGAAACACTCAGAGAAAAGATTAATTTAAAAGTGTAATGTTATGCTAGAAAAACTAGTATGTTAATGACACATAAAAGCAGATTAGTAGAAAGGAATAGTGGAAAAAGAAAAGTAAATTAAATATAGATTCAAGTAAATGACAAAAAATAATTTTAGAGTGGTTGAGAAAGAGAGGAGTTTAGTAGAGTTGGATCAATGCCAGTACCTTGGGAAGAAAAGTAAGTTGGATTGCTGACCTCATACCTTGTAATAAAAACATTCCAGATGGTATATTTGGTAAATATTCCAATTTACCAACAACAACAAAAAAAAAGAGGTTAAAAGGGAAAGAAAGAAAACATGAATAAACTAGAATAATAAATAAATATATTTTTTATAACCTTGTGGGGAAAAGCCTTTCTAAGCATGTCTAAGTTTTACACACTCACACAGTTTTTCTAATGAAAATTAGACCTTCCTATATTGGTGCACTGGTGTAGGGAACTCTGGTAGCATAGTGCCTAAGGCACTTGATTGCTAACCAGAAGGCTGGTGGTTCAACCCCACCAGCCACTCCTCAGAAGGAAGGGTGAGCAATCTACTTCTGTAGTGATACTGCCTCAGCAAACCAAGGAGGGGTCACTATGAGTTGGGTCCAACTCAATGGCACATAACAACAACAACAACAACATATTGGTGTAGGAGCTCTGGTGGCTAGTGCCTAGGGCATTTGAGTGCTAACCACCAGCCACTCTGCAGAAGGAAGATTCAGCAATCTACTTTCCTAAAGATTTTCCACCTCAGAAACCCAAAGGGGGTTGCTATGAGTTGGAATCCACTCAATGGCAATAAGTTTATATTGGTGTAGTGGGTAAGGTATTTAGCTGCTAACCAGAAGGTAGGCTGTTCAAACCCACCAGCTGCTCTGTGGGAGGAATATGAAGCAATCTACTTCCATAAAGATTTTTAGCTTTGGAAACTGAATGAGGGTCACTATGAGTCAGGATCAATTTGATGGCAGTTGGTTCTTGGTAAGCATGTCTCTAAATAAGAACCTATAAAGAAAACGACTAACAAATGTGATCAATAACAATTTAACATTTACCTATAGCCAAAAAAGAAAAACATTATAAATAAAATCTATAAATACTGCAATATATGGTAAAGTATTAATATAAATAGGCCAACAGAGTTCTTTTCAATCAATAAAAAAAGTTTAATACTCCAATAAACAATTCATTAAAAACAATATGTTGTTGTTTGTTGTTGTTATGTGCCATCGAGTCAAACCCGACTCATAGCGACCCCTCCTTGGGTTTCCAAGGCAGTATCACTACGGAAGTAGGATTGCCCAACCTTCCTTCCGAGGAGTGACTGGTGGGTTTGAACTGCCAGCCATCTGGTTAGCAGGCAAGTGTCTTAGCCACTATGCTACCAGAGCTCCCAAAAACAATATAAGTACCCAATAACCACAGAAAAAGATGTGCAAGATAGCATTAGTAGACAAAGAAAACAATGTAGAAATAGTGGTGGTGTATGTTTTGTCTATCATTTTGTCAAAAACTTTAAGAGACTGACAACACTTAATGTTGGCAGAAGGTGAGAGAAAACAGACTTAGGGATTAAATCTCAGTGGTAGTGCAAATTGAGATCGTTTTCCTGGATGACAATCTGGCATTGTTCTTTACAGTTAATGATTGACCATACCACACCCTTTGACCACACTAGTTCAATTCTATGAGCATATCTTAAGAGAACACCATTTCTGAAGTGTAGAGAGATTTATGTTTTTGCATGTTCAACACTGCACTCATTTATACATTTATAAGCAACTGAAATGTCCAATAGCAAGGCATTACAGTTACACTCCTGTAATGAAAGACAGGGGTAAAAATAAACCAGGTTTAAAACAGTACATAAGATATAAACACCCACGTATTAAAATACGCACATGTACACAGAAAAAAATTTGTAACTATAATCATAAAAATAACATCTTCTACATATCTTCTTGTATTGTCTGAATACTGTAAGAGATATGACTCATTCTATTTTTCTCTGATTATCAAAATATATTTCTTTTAAATATTTGTGAAAAAATACATAAATTTCACCTTATACATTGGGGCTTCAGTCATTCTGATCAAGTCATTCTGTTTTATTCATAATGGCTGAAGTTTAAGAACCCCTCAAGATTCTTGTGCAGAAAGCACATTCAGTAATCAGCATTCCTTGAAGATTTGTCTTAAAGAGACTTATTTCTGTCTTAGTGAGCTATTGGTCACATGTATATTAAATGCTGGATAGAACTAGGAGAATACTAGTAATAAAATAAAGAGAACAATCTAAACTTTACAGAAAATAAGAAAAGTTTTTGCCCGGAATCCTATGATCATTTTATCTTAGGACAAATATAAAAGTATAGGAAAATGTCAAAAAAGATGACAACCATAATAATCCAAAGGGCATGTGTAGCCACCCCAACAGCCAAACAACATGATTAGAATCTCAGAAAAACAATCACACAATGTAGCTGAAGATAGGAATCATGATCCCAGACACTGCCACAGAGTTGATTCTGACTCATAACAATGCTATAGGACAGAGTAGAACTTTCCATCAGGTTTCCCAGGCTGTAAATCTTTACAGAAGTAGTCTATCACATCTTTCTCCTGTGGAACAACTACTGGAGGGTTTGAATCACTGACCCTTCTGTTAGTAGCAAGTGCTTTAAACACTGTGCCACCAGGGCTTCTTGAAATCACAACATACCTGGACAATTTCTAATAATGGATCCCCAAATAAGAAAAAATGCTACAGAGTAGATATTAGACCAAAGAAATTTTATCTCTGGAAGTTGGCAGAGTCAAAACAATGAAAATTTGAGCAGAATACGTACAATAAATTCATGATTTATAGATTCACAAATGCCTCTAAAATGGAACTTAGAGCGTTCTGGGACACACAGCCTTGCATTTTCAGAGTCAACATTGTGGAATGCAATTACTTTGCTCTCTCAAAACATGCAGCTTGATGTCAAAGTCAGAAACAAAACACTAAGATATTAAGAACAATGATGTGACCCAATAAAGCAATTCCTTTGCCACAGCTTAGGTGAAATAAGAAATGACTGTGCTAAAAGCGATTCAGGCAAATGGTAGCAAAATCATTTATTATGAGTGAAAAAAGCTAAACAAGAAACACTTACAGTTGGGAAGATACTTGACTTCCAAAAGCTTGAAAAGGAAGGCCTCTTAGAAAGAAGCAGTCTGTCAAATTAGCTACTTGTCATACAAATGACACACCTGTCACTAAACAACATCAACCTGTCAGAGCTAAAATGCCTAATTACCTTAAATTGCTGTTCTATAAATCTGGTTAATAAAAAGGATCTGAACGGAAAATACTGACATCTCTTCAAGGTTATTTTATGGCTAGAACTTGATACCTCTCCAGTGTAACTTCAGCCAGCAACTGTTATTTTTATTCATTATACTTCAATATTGAAATGAAGAATGTTGTTTTTAATAAGAACCTACTTAAGCTATTTTATTAAACTTCAATACCACAGTCACTATTCATCTGTCAGTTTATCATACTATAGTGGCTCCAGCAGGATTACCCATGGTAGACAAGTTTCAGCAGAGCTTCCAGGTTAAAACAAACTAGGAAGAGGGACCTGGTGATCTAATTCTAAAAAAATCAGCCAGTTGTGGTGGTTATGTTTGTATGTCAACTTGGCTGGGCCTGTTGGAGTGGCTGGGCAGCTGGTGGTAGCTACTCCCCATGATGAGACTGGCAATCCCCCCATGGTGGGATCTACCACAAGCAGCTGAGTAGCTGCCTTTGGGATGTGGTCTGCTTCCTGTATATAAGGAGAAGCCTTGGGAATAGTCTCAAGCTTATGGCACGCTTGAACCCTGTGTGCCTGCCATGCTCTACTGAACTTGGGACTCATAATAGACTTGAATTAATGGCCTGCCGTGTGGTTTGGTAACATTAGGACTGTGCCATTTTATTTGTCAACCTTGGGCTTGTCAGCCTCAGCAGCCAGGAGCTGCCTGAATGAAGAGATGCCTCCCCCTTCAGTGGACCAGGAGCAAGAGGCAGAGCTGAAGCCCAAGGTTGAAGGGCTTTCACCCAGCCCCAAGAGCCTGGCACTTTGACCTTGGACTTAAAGCCTCCAAACTGGGAGAATAAACTCCTGTTTGTTAATGCCATCCCATTTGTGGTATATTCTTGTCAGAGTGGCACTAGGTAACCAGAACACCAGTGAGAACCTTACAGATAGCAGCAGAACACTGTCTGATATAGTGCTGGAACATAAGCCCCTTAGGTTGCAAGGCATTCAAAATAAAACTTGGAAAGAGTTGCCTCCTCAAAGCACTTGACCTTAATAACACATATGGAATAAAGTTTGTGGAACTTTCATTTGCTGCTGGGGCATGACTCAAAATGAGAAGAACAGCTGCAAACGTTAATAATCAGAATGTGGAATGTATGAAGTATGAATCTAGGAAAACTGGGAGCTGTCATAAATGAAATGGAATGCTTGAAGTTAAAATGCATGCAATAGTAAGCTAACATGAACTAGTATGGGCCATTTTGAATTGTATAACCATATAGTTTACTATTCTGAGAATGATAAATTGAAGAGGAATGGCATCACATTCATTGGCAAAAATAATATTTTGAGATCTAAAGTACAATGTTGTCAGTGATAGTATAATACCCATATGCCTACAAGGAAGATCAGTTAATATAACTATAATTCAAATTTACACACAATCTACTAATGCCAAAGATGCAGAAACTGAAGATTTTGTTCCCAACTTCTGCACTCTGAAAGTGATCAGACATGCAAATCAAAATGCACTGGTAATTACTGGTGACTGAATGTAAAAGTTGAAAACAAAGAAGATCAGTTGTTAGAAAATATGGCCTTGGTGATAGAAATGGTTCTGGAGATTCGTGATAGTATTTTCCAAGGTCAATAACGTACACAGTGTAAATACCTTTTTCAACAACATAAGCAGTGACTATACACATGGGCCTCACTGGATGGAATACACACAAATCAAATCGACTACATCTGTAGAGATGCAGCAGAAGCTCAACATTATCAGTCAGACCAAGGAGAGAGGCTCACAGCAAAACAGATCATCAATGTTCATATGCAAATTCAAGCTGAGCCAAACTACAACCTTAAGTATACCCCACCTAAATTTAAAGATCATCTCAAGAATAGATGTGACACATTGAACACTAATAACCGAAGTCCAGGCAAGTAGTGGGATGACATCAAGGGCATCATACATGAAGAAAGCAAAAGGTCATTAAAAACACAGAAAGAAAGGAAAGACAAAAATGGGTATCAGAAGAGACTCTGAAAATTGTTTTTGAACATAGAATAGCTAAAGAAAATGGAAGAAATGGCGATGTAAAAGAGCTGAACAGACTTCAAAGGGCAGCTCAAGAAGACAAGTATTATAATGAAGTGTGCAAAGCCCTGGAGTTAGAAAACCACAAGGGAAAAACATGCTCGGCATTTCTCAAGCTGAAAGAACTGAAGAAAAGTTGCAAGCCTCAAGTTGCAAATTGAAGGATTCTACAGGCAAAATATTAAAGCATCAAGGAAAGATGGGGAACACAGAGTCACTGTATGAAAAAGAATCGGTAAATGTTCAATCATTTTAGGAGGTAGCATATGACCCAGAACAGTGAAACTGAAGGAAGGAGTCCAAGCTGCACCGAAGATAATGGCAAAAAACAATGCTCTAAGAATTGACAGAATATCAGTTGAGATAGTTCAGCGAACAATGCAAGGCTGAAAGCGTTTGCTCGTCTATGCCAAGAAATTTAGAAAACAGCTATTTGGGCAACCGACTAGAGAGATACATATTTGTGCCCATTCCAAAGAAAGGGGATGTAAGAGAATGTGGAAATAATCGAACAGTATAATTTATATCATATGCAAGTAAAATTTTGCTTAAGACAATTAAAAAATGGTTGTAGCAGTTATCAGCAGGGAACTGCCAGAAATTAAAGTCTGATTCAGAAGAGGACACAGAATCAGGGACATCATTGCTAATGTCAGATGGATACTGGCTGAAAGCAGAGAATACCAGAAAAATGTTTACCTGTGTTTTATTGACTATTCAAACATATTTGACTGTGTGGATCCTAAGAAATTATGGATAACATTTTGAAGAATGGGAATTCCAGAACACTTAATTATTCTGATGCAAAACCAGACCAAAAGGGCAGTCATTTGAACAGAACAAGGGGATATTACATGACTTACAATCAGGAAGGTGTGTGTCACAATTGTTATCCTTCTACCATATATATTCAATCTGTGTGCTGAGCAAATAATCCAAGAAGCTGACTATATGAAGAAGAATGCAGCATCAGGACTGGGGTAAGACTCATTAACAACATGCGATATGCAGATAACTCAGCACTGCTTGCTGAAAGCGAAGACTTAAAGCATTTACTGATCAAGACAGAAGACTACATCCTTTATTATGGATTACACCTTAATATTAAGAAAACAAAAATCCTCACAACTGGACCAATAAGCAACATTATGATAAATGGAGAAAATACTGAAGTTGTCAGGATTTCATTTTACTCAGATTCACAATCAATACCCATGAAAGCAGCAGTGAAGAAATCAAATGACATACTGCATTGGGCAAATCTGCTACAAAGACTTCTTTAAGGTGTTCAAGAGCAAAGATGGTACTTTAAGGACTAATTTGCACCATGATATTTTTCATCAACTAATACACATATGGAACCTGGACAATGAATAAGTAAAACCAAAGAAGAATTAATACCTTTGAATTACGCTGTTAGTGAACAGCATTGAATATACTATGGACTTCCATAATATATGGGAACAAACCTGTTTTGGAATGAGCACCACTAGAATACCTCTTAGAAGGGAGGACAGAAGACTGTCTCACTTACTTTGGAAACGTTATCAGGAAAGATCAATCCCCTGAGAACATCATGCTTGGGAAAGCAAAGTGTCAAAGAAAAAGAAGAAGACCTTCAAGAAGATGGATTGACAGTGGTTCCAAAAATGGCTTAATCATGGCAACAATTTTGAGGACAGTGCAAGACTGGGCAGTGTCTTGGTCTTTTGTACAAAGGGTCACTATGAGTCAGAACTGACTCAATGGCACCTAATAACAACAACATATCATAACAATGCTGTGTCAACATAAGACACTTTAAAGCTTCTTTCAGTTAAGTATACGATGTGTTACTTATTCCTTAATATGACAAGAAATGCTTTAATATAGTGGTTTCAGGGCATAAAACTATCACCTCTTTTTGGATTATTATAATAGGCTTTTAACACATTTGTTTCAGGGGATAACATTATACTTTTTTTTTTTAAATGGTGAATAACATTTTCACTGATGCAATTTTACTTACTCAGATTCCATATTAAGCCAGGTGTTTACTGAATTCCCTGTCACGGTGTGTTTATAGTCTAGAAAAATTTGGCAGATGTATTAAGAGTAGGGAAACCATTTCAAGAACAGCCTGAAAAATGGGATCAATATAAATGGTATTTTGAGACATTTGCCATCTTTAATCTTAAGGATTTTGTTTTTAGACTACAGACAGTCACTGGGTCACAAACATCTGACTTACATACAACCTAATTCAGTCACAAAACATCCAAGCAAAACCTATTATATTTAAAATTTGAGGTACATACAATGATTCATAATAACAATCAGGTGCTACATTGTGAAGAACATCAAAACATTATTATTATTACTGTATTATTATGTTAAAATATTTTAGTGTATCACAGTGTTCCTTTAATATTTTTTATGAATAGGAAAGTGCACTATATTATATACTATAACAAATTTGACTAACAGATGTTAGATACAAATCATAACTAAGTATTCCAATTTACATACAAATTTGACTTAAACACAGATTTAGGAATGGAATTTATTTGTAATCTGGGGACTGCCTGTACTCAAGAATCATGGCTTGGCTAGATAAGTAGATTCCCTAGTTTTTTCTACATATGTATCAATAATAGGTTTTGTTGTCAGCAAATCTGCAAAGCTGACCAGTGTTAAAGAGCAGTCATGTCCTACTGAAAAAAATTAAATTTTGACTTAGGATTGCCATTTAATATCTGAATACACAATTAGAGTGCCTTTGAATATTGAGCATAGCAGGGCTAGATGTTACTTACTGGTTACAAATAGGGATATAGTACTTATGGTTCTGCACCCACATTACCCAGCATGTCTTACTAAAAGAATGAGGTGTTCTATCATGCTTATAGGTTTTGATGTCTTTATAATTTTCTTTTACAGGAAATTATTTGAGGCATGCCACCATTTAGTTACAAATTACACAGTTGAGCCTTCACAGTCAAGTTCTGGATTTTCTCTGTGTATATGATATGGGAGCTCTGGTAGCATAGTGGCTAAGACACTTGCCTGCTAACCAGACGGCTGGCGGTTCAAACCCACCAGCCACTCCTCGGAAGGAAGGTTGGGCAATCCTACTTCCGTAGTGATACTACCTCGGAAACCCAAGGAGGGGTCGCTATGAGTCGGGGCCGACTCGACGGCACATAACAACAACAACAACAACATACGATATGTATATGTTCATGTTGAACTGACACACCCTTATGTCTGCACTTGGCTTCCCTTTCTCTCCCTTCAATCATCAAAATTTACATGATTAACAGCCGAAAAAGAATCTGTGGCACCTAAATTATTCTTTTATACAGGCTTAATTTTTATTATTTAAGAATATAAACAAGTCATTTGATTACTGATAGTTGTGAAACATCAAACAGTAACCAGATCAACTCCTGACTTTTCCTCTCAATATTGGCTATAGCACTACTCCATTATTTTGTGCCTCAAAACTCTTCAGGAATAGCACACCACTACCAAGAAACAGATAGCATTCATTACTCATGCCGATTCCTACCGGGGTTAAGGAGAATGTGCAGTCTGAAAAGGCTCACTAGAGATTCTGATATGATAACTTTGGGTGGGCTCAGGCTGGAAAGTCACCACTCATGTGTCAGTTTGTCATACTGTGGTGGTGTGCAGTGTTGCTGTGAGGCTGGAGACTATGCCACCAGTATTTCAAATACCAGTAAGGTCATGCATGGTGGACAGGTTACAGCAGATTAGACTAAAACAGACTGGGAGAAGGACATCCACTACTGAAAAAATTGGCCACTGAACACTTTATGAATAGCAGTGAAATACTGTTTGATATATTACTAGAAATCTTTATGAACAGCGCTCAAACTTTGTCTGCTACAGTGCTGGAAGATGAGCCCTTCAGGTTGGAAACCACTCAAAATACAACTGGGAAACAGCTGCTTCAACCTTAACGTAGAGTCAACCTTAATGACATGGATAGAGGAAAGCTTTCAGGGCCTTCATATGCTGACAGGGCATGACTCAAAATGGGAAGAAACAGTAGCAAACATTCATTAATAATCAGAACATAACATGCATCAAGTAGAATTTAGGAAAACTGGAAGCTGTTGAAATGAAATGGAATGGATATTGATATCCTAGGCATCAGTGAGCTGAAATGGACTGATTTGGCCACTTTGAATCAGACGATCATATGGTCTATTATTATGGGAATGACAAATTGAAGAGGAATGGCATTGTTTCATTGTCAAAAAGAACATTTCAAGATCTGACCTGAAGTACGGGAGCTCTGGTAGTGTAGTGCCTAAGGCACTTGACTGCTAACCAGAAGGCTGATGGTTCAAACTCACCAGCCACTTCTCAGAAGGAAGATGGAGCAATCTACTTCCAAAGTGATACTGCCTCAGAAACCCAAGGAGGGGTTGCTGTGAGTCGGGTCCAACTTGATGGCACATAACAACAACAATAACAATCCTGAAGTACAATGTTGTCAGTGATAGGATAATATCCATATGCCTACAAGGAAGACCAATTGATACTACTGTTATTTAAATTTATGCATGAACCACCAAAGCAAAGATGATGAAATTGAAGATTTTTACCAACTTCTGCAGTCTGAAATTGACCAAATATGTAATCAAGAAATACTGAAAATTACTGGTGATTGGAATGTGAAAGTTGGAAACAAGAATCACCAGTAATTGGGAAATATGGCCTTGGTGACAGAAATGATGTGGGAGATTGCATGATAGAATTTTGCAAGTTCAATGACTAATTCATTGCAAATACCTTTTCTCCAACAACATAAACAGTGGCTATACAGTGGACATTGCCAGATGGAAGACACAGAAATCAAATCAACTCCATCTGTGGCAAAAGACAATGGAGAAACTCAATATCTTCAGTCAAAACAAGGCCAGGAGCTAACTGTGGAAAAGACCATCAATTGCTCATATACAAGTTCAAGCTGAAGCTGAAAAAAATTAAAACAAGCCCATGAGAGCCAAAATATGACCTTAAGTATATCCCACATGAACTTAAAAACCATGTGAAGAACAGATTTGATGCACTGAACACCAATGACCAAAGACCAGATGAGTTTGGGTGACATTAAGAACATCATATTTGAAGAAAGAAAAAGGTTATTAATACAGCAGGAAAGGAAGAATAGACCAAAATGAAGGTCAGAAAAGACTCTAAAACATGCTCTTGAATGGAAAGTAGCTAAGACAAAAGGAACAAATGTTGAAATAAAAGAGCTGAACAGAAGATTTCAAAGGACAGCTCGAGAAGACAAGTAAAGTATTAAAATGAAAACTGCAAAGATCTAGAATTAAAAAAAAACCAAAACGATGAAAATACTTGGCATTTCTTAAGCTGAAAATACTTAAGAAGAAATTCAAGGTTTGAATTGTAATACCGCAGGATTCCATGGGCAAAATATTGAATGATGCAAGAAACATCAAAAGAAGATAGAAGGAATATACAGACTCACAGCATCAAAAAGAACTGGTCGATGTTCAGCCATTCCAGGAGGTAACATATCATAAAGAATAGGAAAGTGAACCAATCATACTGAAGGAAGAAGTCCAAATTGCACTGAAGGTACTGGTGTAAAACAAGGCTTCAGAAATTGATGGTATGCCCATTGAGATGTTTCAACAAGCAGATGTAGTGCACTTAATTGTTCATGCCAGGAAATTTGGAAGATGGCTACTTGGCCAACCAACTGCAAGAGATACATATTTGTGCCCATTCCAAAGAAAGGTAATCCAACAAAGTGTGGAAATTATTGAACAATATCATTACTATCACATACAAGTGAAATTGTGCTGAAGATAATTCAAAAATGGATACAGCAGTATATTGACATTGAACCTCCCGAAATACAAGCTGGATGCAGAAGAGGATGTGGAATGAGGGATATTGTTGCTGATGTCAAATGGATCTTAGTTGCAAGCAAGGAATACCAGAAAGATGTTTACTGTGTTTTATTGATTATACAAAGGCATTTCACTGTGTAGATTTTAACAAATAATTGATAACATTGCAAAGAATGAGAATTCCAGAATACTTCATTGTTCTTTTGAGGAACCTGTACATAGATTAAGAGGCCGTCATTCAAAGAGCACAAAGGGATACTGCATGGTTTAAAATCAGGAAGGGTGTGTGTCAGGGTTGTATCCTTTCAGCATACTTATTCAATCTCTATGCTGAGCAAATAATCCATGAAGCTGGACCATATGAAGAAGAATGTGGCATCAGGATTGGAGGAAGACTCATTTAACAACCTGCCATATGCAAATGACACAATCTTGCTCACTGAAAGCAAAGATGACTTGAATCATTTATTGATGAGAATCAGAGTATAGCCTTCCATGTGGATTACACCTCAACATAAAGAAAACAAAAATCTTCACAACTGGACAAATAAGCAACATCACCATGAGTGAAGAAAAGACTGAAGCTGTCAGAGATTTCATTTGGATCCACAATCAATACCCATGGAAGCAGCAGCAAGAAAGCAGACGTTGTATTGCACTGGGCAAATATGATACAAAAGACCTCTTTAAAGTGTTAAGAAGCAAATATGTCATTTTGAAGACTAAGGTGTGCCTAACCCAAGCCATGGTATTTTCAGTTGCCTTATATGCAAGAGCTCTGGTAGCATAGTGCCTAAGGCACTTGACTGCTAACCAGAAGGCTGGCGGTTCAAACCCACCAGCCACTCCTCGGAAGGAAGGTTGGGCATTCCTACTTCTGTAGTGATACTGCCTCGGAAACCCAAGGAGGGGTCGCTATGAGTCGGGGCCGACTCGATGGCAAATAACAACAACAACAACTATATTCATGTGAAAGCTGGACAAGGAATAAGGAAGACCAAAGAAGAATTGATGCTTTTGAATTATGCTGTTGGTGAAGAATACTGAAAATACCATGGACTGCCAGGAGACTGAACAAATCTGTCCTGGGAGAAGTACAGCCAGAATGTTCCTTGGACTCGAGAATGGCCAGACTTCATCTCACCCTCTTTCATCACATTGTCAGAAGGGATCACTCCCTAGAGAAGGATATCATGTTTGGTAAAGCAGAGGGTCAGTGAAAAAGGAGAAGGCCCTCAGCAAGATGGAATGACATAGCAACTACAGCAATGGGCTCGAGTATATCAAGGATTGTGAGGATGGCTCACAACTGGGCAGTGTTTCATTCTGTTGCACATAGTGTCATTACGAGTTGGCGTCAACTTGACAGCACCTAGCAACATGTTGGATCTTCAGAAACACTATTTAGGCCAGAATTCTAGGCTAAACACCCAAATAAGGGAGAAGTATGGCTGTAGGTGCTTCAAGTAAGACCAATCTGAGCAGAGGATGGAAAGAGGAAAAGTGACAAATAAATACAACCTAGGAGTACAGGCGGTGTCATTATTTTTCCAGTTTCTGAAAATGCTAGGTAAAAATGCATAATAATGCACTTATTTTATTCATTCATTTAGGTCTTCTCTTCGGGCCAAGTAATTGTTTTACTTGATTATGCTGTGATTATAACTCAGAATTCCTTACATCTTATGGTTACTGATTAAGAAAATAATTCAGTCATTATTTCTATTTTTTATTGTTGTCAGTTTCCATCCAGTCAATTCTGACTCAGACATTCCCATGTGTGCAGAAACTGCTCAGAAGTTTCAAGCCTGTGACCTTTTGGAAGATTGCCAGGCCTGTCTTTTAAGGTGACTCTAGGTGGGTTCAAACTGCCAACCTTTTTTTTAACTAGTAGTTGAGTGCTTAATTGTTTGAGTTACCCAGGGATTCCTATTTCTATTTCACTCTTGTCTAAACTCAACTTGCTGGCCAAAAGCACTGCTGCCGTGAACTGGCATGAGATCTGTTTCATTCATCTGAGAGATATCTTGGTGTTACTTACATCTCTCTCTCTCTCTCTCTCTTTTAACATCTCTTTTTCACTGTCACTATTTTACTAGTCCAGAGCAAAATAAATAAATAAATAGATAGATAGATAGATAAATAAATAAAGTGACTAAGAAATTCCAGAATATAAATCTGCCAAACAAAAGCTTAAATACTTCGACCTGAATTTGACAGCTAACTTACCAGTCAGGTTTTTGTGTTGTTTTATCTTTTTCCAGATATCTGCAGAATTTTTCAGATGAAAATTATTATTAAGAATTCTGTCCAAAGTTCTAAGAAAATTTTCAGACTCTCTGTCCCTATGTGTAGAGAATAAAACAACATATAAATGTTAGAAACTTCTAGCTTCAATTTTGGTTTTTCCTATTTGTAACTTTTAACCTACTCATAATATGTAACAATTCAATCAATGCTTTCTGAATCAGCAAGAAGATTATAATATTTCAGATTAATCCTGGTACCCATGGCAGCTCATCTGTGGTTTCCCTATCAACCAGATAGTGTGTGTGTGTGTGTGTGTGTGCATGTGTGTTGTTTTATTTTTTTCCCCCTATTTGGTCACATTGTGGCTTACTGCCACAGCAGTATAGCAATAGAAGTAGCTGGCAAGGATGTCCTCAGGACAGTTAGAAGGTAGCAACTAAGCCTAAAGCCTCAGAAAGAGGCTTGAACATGAAAATAACAAGAACAACAACAATGAAAGTAACTACAGCAAATACAGAGACAACTTCCAGCTAAATATGAAGACTGGATGGTGTCTCATGTATTCGCATAAAATTTTGCATTCCTATTGTTTCTGCATATTGGTGAAAAACCTCAACATAAAGAAAACAAAAATCCTCACATGTGAACCAATGAACACCATCATCATGATAAATGGAGAAAAAGACTGAAGTTGTCAGAGATTTCATTTTGCTTGGATTCACAATCAACATTCATAGAAGCAGCAGTCAAGAAATCAGACATTGGGACATTCTGGTAAGATGGCAGAAAAGGCAGACAAACTACACAGACCCTCTTCAACAGAGAAAAGAGAAACTAATTGACCCAGATACGGAAGATAATCCTGGAGCCCTGAGGTTTGAAAGGACGGATACAGAAGTGGATTAAACTCCAACTAGCAGAAGAACCTGCATGAAAATACTGAATAAGGAGACAAATGGAGCTGCAGAGTGTCAGCAATCCTGACAGTACAGACAGTTTGGATATTTACAAGTGGTGTTAGGACCTAAGAATCAACCTGAAAGTCAGCCCTGCTCAACAAGGGCTGCAAGGAGGACTACATTGGAGGCTGATGACTAAAAACAGAAACAGCAAAGAAGGAGACAAACTGAGATGTGGGCTTTTGGCAGTCCAGAGCACAGAGACATTTGAATGTTTACAAGCAGATCGACCAAAATGCATATTAAAAGCAACAGCATTATCTCAGATACCAGGGACCTAAGAATCCACTTGTTCCAGACATACCAGAGGCTGAGGACTGCAAAGGTTCTACTTCTCATTTACTTTCCAGCTTTTTTTCTTTTCCTTTTTCCTGGTTCCCCCTTTCTTTTTTTTTTAACCCATCCCTTGTTGTTCTTTTTGCATTTTTCCCATTTTCTCCTTCATTATTCTCTTACTATACCTCTTTTCCCTTATCCCCCTACCCCAAATAGTGTGGTTCTTTTTTTTACCCCTCTTTTTTTATTCTTATTTATTTATTTATTAAGTATTTCTTTAAATATTTTCTCTCATTTACTACCTTTCCTTTTGTTTTCTTTCTCTTTTTGGTGATTGTTTCTGTGTGTTCATGTAGTGTGTGTTTTTGTCCTCTTGCTTTCACTTTTTTGGTGGGTTTTTTTTTTTTTATTGTTGTTTTTGTCTGAGTGGGAGACAGCAACAGTGCCCATACAACCCAACCATACTCGCACCTCCTGCAGCCTCACCTACTGAGTAAGGGCCACCACTTGCTTCTGTACTAACTGGCCAATGATACATGATAGCCAGTACAAGCCTGACTCACCCTTAACTGATCTTCACAAACAGTTGACAGAGGCCAATGCAGTCATTCTCATTCTCTATTACACCCACCAGGAGACAGGTGGTGAGTGCATAGTGCTGCCAACTAGCAAATAAAGGAGCATATTATGCTGCTTACTCAAATACATCCAAACAAAACAAAGAAAAAAATCTTGAGTGAATCACTCCAACATATGATAACTAAATAAAAATAAATATCAACATCACAATGTCTCAGAGACAACAGACAGTCACAGTCCACACAAAGAAGCAAGATAAAGCAGTAGAAACAAGGGACCCAGAATACATCCCTGAAGAACAAGCAGCATTGGAACTCCCTGATAAGGAATTCAAAAGAATTATATTTAGGTACCTTCAATGGATTGAGAGACAGTTCATGGAAAATACTGACAAAATTAAGGAAAACACAGACAAAAAAACTAGACAAATTTTAGAAGACAATACAGAACAAAATGACAAAACAAATGAAAAATTAGAAATGAAAAAAAATCTATAGATAGAAATCCAGAAGATTAATAATAAATTTTCAGAAATAGATCACACATTGAAAGGGCTAAGGAGTAGAATTGAATAAATGGAAGAATTAGTGGGATTGAAGACAAATATCTCAATACTTCTTTGGAAAGTGTGGTGTAGTAAATTACCTGGTATGGCTTTTTGAGCCATAAGTCTTTGTAAACTCCATGGTGGAATTTGCTGGAAGAAACTGAGTAGCTCCTGATTGTTAAAAATCATCCACCTGGGGTATTTCTGTTGGGAACAACACAAAGTAATTTTCTGGGAAGTTCGCTGTCTCTCAGGTATATAGAATCCTGATGTTGGGATTGGCTGGTTTGGCTTCAAAAAGGAGTCCTCCTAGAGGCAGAAGGAGTCTCTCTGACTGCTGGCTGAGAAAGACATGCTGCTGAGAGAAACACATTCTTGAGAGACACATGCTGCTGACAAAGAGACACCAAGAAACACACATAGCTGAGAGAGAGCACCAAGAGACATGCACTGCTGGGAGAAAGACTGAGAGACTATTGGCTGAGAGATAGCGGACTGAGAGAGACTGAATGTTGTTCCTGAACTTGAATTGCCATCTGGTGCTTCCCTAATAAACCCCATAATCTGTGAGTTGTGTGTGGCCACTGTAGTGAATTATCAAACCAAGCAGAGAGGTGGTGGGTGCTGCAGAAGCAGCGGTTGGTATCAGGGTTGGGGAAAGGGATGGAGGGAGGCAGCATGTCTGGCCTCGCAGGAATAGGCCTTGGGCTACTCATGGTGATTCTGTCTTCCTCTTGTGAAGTTAGAGGAGGATGGAAGACGCAGCCTCCTTGCCCCTTTAGCAGAAATGGATCAATAAGAAAAAAGATCAAAAGAAAATGAAGAAAACCTAAGATTCATGTGGGATACCATCAAAAGGAATGACCTATGTGTAATTGGAATTCCAGAACAGGAAGAGACAAAGAAAAGCACTGACAAAATTGTCCAAGATTTGTTTGAAGAGAATTTCCCTGACATGATGAAAGATGAGAATATGTCCATTAAAAAATTCCAACAAAACCCAAACAGGATAGACCCCAAAAGAAAATCTCCAAGGCATATTATCATCAAACTCATCAAAACCAAAGACTGAGAAAGAATCTTGAAAGTAGCATGGGAAAAATGAAATGTTACCTACAAAGGGCAACCAATAAGACTACGCTCTGATTTCTTAGCAGAAACCATGCAGGTAAGATGGCAATGGGATGGTATATATAAAACCCTGAAGCAGAAAAAATTCCAACCAAGAATTATGTACCCAGCAAAACTGCCCCCTCAAATATGATGGTGAAATTAGGACATTTCCAGATAAGCAGAAATTAAGGGAATTTATTAAAACCAGATCAACCTTACAAGATATGCTAAAAGGAGTCCTTTGGACAAAGAACCAAAAGCAACAAACAACAATGAACCATTAACACACATGATGACATAACCCAGAAACCAGCCCAGTTATGGAAGTATCCAAAGTAAAATAAGCTTACATGACTGTAAACAGAGAACCAAAGACATCAATTGGCAAATGAGGAAAACTACAAAACAAAAACAAACCAAACCCACAGCCATCAAGTTGATTCTGACTCACAGCAACCCCCACTGGGTTTCCAAGGCAGTAAATCTTTATGGAAGTAGATTGCGCAGTCTGGCTTCCACAGAGTGGCTAGCAGGTATGAACCAACAACCTTCTGATTAGCATTCAGATGCCTCAGGAACTACCACAACTCCTTACAAAACAAAAAGAGGGAAAAAATAGTGTAGTTACAGAACTTCTAAATGGTGAGGAAGTCAGAGAATTGTAAGATAGAATGCAATGTTCTAAACTCGGGGAGAAAATTATAAATCACAGGGTAACCTCAAAGAAAAATGATAAACCTTTGCATCATAATAAAAAAGAGGACAAGCAAAAATATCTAGCAAATACTAAAACAACAATAATGAAGGAAATAATAACACAATTCATAAACAAAATGAGCTCAGCCCAGAAAATTGCATGGAACAAAGAAATCAGCAACACCACACACACACACAAAAAAAAAACACAAAACAAAATGACGGTAACAAATTCATGTTTGCCAATAATTACACTGAATGTAAATGGATTAAATGTACCACTCAAGAAATGGAGTGTTGCAGAGTGGATAAGGAAACATAACCCATCGATATGCTGTCTACAAGGGACATACCTTAGAGACAAAGACAAAAATAGACTAAAAGTCAAAGACTGGAAAAAGATATACCAAGCAAATAGCAATAAAAAAAAGTAGGATTGGCAATATCCATTTCTGATAAAATTGGCTTTAAGACAAAAACCACCATAAGAGACAAGGAAGGACATCATATAATGATTAAATGACCAGTTGAACAAGAGGACATAACCAGAATAGTATCTATAGACCCAATGAAAGAGCCCCAAAATATATAAATCAGACTTTAACAGAACTGAAAAGACAAATAGATGACTCCGTAGTCATAATTTGTTGTTGTTGTTATGTGCCATCAAGTCGGACCCGACTCATAGCGACCCCTCCTTGGGTTTCCGAGGCAGTATCACTATGGAAGTAGACTTTGATACACCACTTTCAATGAAAGATAGAACAATTGGAAAGAAACTCAACAAAGACACAGAAAAACTAAACAATATAATCCACCAACTTGACCTTATAGACATCTACAGAGCACTTAACCCAAAAACAACACATTATACATTCTTTCCCACTACACATGGAACATTTTCCATTATAGGGTATATATTAGGCCATAAAGCAAACCTTTTTAAAACCAGTTTAAAAACACTGAAATACTGCAAAGAATCTTCTCAATCACAATGCTATAAAATTAGAAATCTACAAAAGGAAGATCAACAGAAAAAGAGCAAACACATGGAAACTGAATAATATCCTCCTTAAAAATGATTGGGTAATTAATGAAATTAAAAAATTCCTTGAATCAAACGGAAATGAAAACACAACATACCAAAATATCTTTGGGACACAGCCAAAGCAATGATCAGAGGCTAGTTTATAGCAATAAATGCACACATCAAAAAAGAAGAAAAAGCCATATCAACACTTTAATCCAACATCTCCAACAACAGTAAGAAAAAGAGCAGTAAAAAAGAAAACACCTTAGTGAACAGAAGAAAAGAAATAATAAAGATTCGAGCAGAAATAAATGAAACAGAAAATAGAAAGACAATAAACAAAATCAAGAAGACTAGAAGTTTTTTTTTTTTTAAAAGATCAATAAAATTGACAAACCACTGGCAAATTTAACAAAGGAGAGGCGAGAGGGAACATAAATAACACAAATAAGAAACAAATTGGGTGACATCACAACAGAAGCAACTGAAATAAAAAGGATAATATCAGGATGCTATGAAGAATGGTACTCCAACAAATTTGAAAATCTGGAAGAAATGGACAGATTTCTAGAAACATACTACTTATCTAAACTAACACAGACTGAGGTGGAAAATTTGAACAGACCCATAACAAAAGAAGAAATTGAACAGATCATAAAAAATATACCAAGAACAACAACAACAAAAAGCCGTAGTCCAGACAGTTTCACTGGAGAATTCTATCAAGCGTTCAGAGAAGAACTGACACCAATCCTACTCAAACTATTCCAGAACACAGAAAAGGATGGAATCCTCCCAAATTCATTTTATGAAGGCAAAGACATCACTAAAAAGGAAAACTATAGACCAATATCCCTCATGAATATGGATGTAAAAATCTTCAACAAAATCCTAGCCAATAGACTCCAACAACATATCAAAACAAAATAATACACCATGACCAAGTGGGGATCATATCAGGTATGCAGGGATGGTCCAACATTAGAAAAACAATCAATGTCATCCATCACATAAGTACAACAAAGGAAAAGAAACACATGATCATATCAATCAATGCAGAAAAGGCCTTTGATAAAATCCAACACCATTTCCTGATTAAAACTCTCAGGAAAATAGGAATAAAAGGGAAATTCCTCAACATACTAAAGGGAATATATACAAAACCAACAGCCAATGTCATTCTCAATGGAGAGAGACTAAAACCATTCTTCTTGAGAACCAGAAGCAGACAAGGATGTCCTCTATCACCACTTCTATTCAACATTGTATTGGAAGTCCTAGCCAGGGTAATAAGGCAAGAAAGGGAAATCAAAGGCATTCAAATTGGTAAGGAGAAGTCAAACTATCCCTATTTGCTGATGATATGATCCTATACATAGAAAATCCAAGAGACTCAGCAAAAACACTACTGCAACTAATTGAGAGATTTAGCATAGTGGCAGGATACAAGATCAACATCCAAAAATCAGTTGCATTCCTCTACACCAGCAAAGAGACTGATGAAAAAGAAATAAAGAAATCAATACCATCTACAATAGCTACTGTTTTGGTTACCTAGTGCCACTCTGACAAGAATATACCACAAATGGGATGGCTTTAACAAACAGGAGTTTATTCTCTTACAGTTTGGGCTTTAAGTCTGAGTTCAAAGTGCCAGGCTCTAGGGGCTGAGTGAAAGCCCCTCGAACTTAGGCTTTCAGCTCTGCCTCCAGCTCCCAACCCACTAACGGTAGAGGCTTTTCTTCACTCAGACAGCTGCTGGCTGCTGAGACTGACAAGCCCAAGGTTGACAAGTAAAAAAGCACAGTTCTGAGGTTACCAAACTATATGGCAGGCCATTAACTCAAGTCCATTGAAAATCTCAAGATTGGCAGAGCACAGGAGGCTGCTGAATGACATGGCTACATGCAGGTTTCAAGCATGCCATAAGCTGGAGACCATTCCCAAGGCTTCTCCTTATATACAGGAAGCAGACCACATCCCTAAGGCAGCTACTCAGCTGCTCACAGTAGATTCTACCATGGAGTTGATTACCAGTCTCATCATGGGGAAGACTACATCCAGCTGCCTAGCTGCTCAACCAGGCCCAGCTAAGTTGACACACAAAGTTAACTACCACAGCTACCAACAATATGAAATACTTGGGAATAAATCTTACAAGGAACACAAAAGACCTGTACAAAGAAAACTACAAAAACATTACTTCAAGAAACCATAAGAGTTCTATATAAATGGAAGAACACACCATGCAGTAGATAGGAAGATTGAACGTTGTAAAAATGTCAGTACTACCCAAAGCAACCTACATATTTAATGCAATCCCAATCCAGATTCCACCAATATTCTTTAAGGATATGGAAAACCCAATCACTAATTTAATGTGGAAAGGAAAGAGATTTCAGATAAGAAAAGCACTATTGAACAAGAACAAAGTAGGAGGTCTCACACTCCCAGATCTCAAAACCTACTATATAGCCACAGAAGTCAAAACAGCCTGGTATTGGTACAACGACAGATGCATAGACCAAAAAAAAAAAGA
>NW_006921727.1:6967126-7023298 GCF_000298275.1 Orycteropus afer afer
TTGAACCACCAGCCTTCTGGTTAGCAGTCAAGTGCCTTAGGCATTATGCCAACAGAGCTCCTCAATAGGTAGCATTTGTTTTTTCTGTCTTGTTCAACTTTGCTTTTAGTACTGGGGTAAGATGATATCTCATTATTGTTTTGATTTTCATCTCTCTAATGGCCAATAGCCAATAGCCATTAGAGAGATGCAAATCAAAACAATAATGAGATATCATCTTATCCCAGAACTAAAAGCAAAGTTCAACAAGACAGAAAAAACAAATGCTTGTGAGGACGTGAAGAGGTTGACACTCTCGTAAACTGTTGGTGGGACTGTAAAATGATACAACCACTGTGGAAAGCAGTATGACGATCCTTTAAAAAGTTAGAATTAGAAATACCATTTGACCCAGCTATCCCATTACTAGGTATATATCCTAAAGAAGTGAGAGCCAGGACAAGTATAGACACATGCACACCCATGTTCATCGCAGCACTATTTACAATAGCAAAAAGATGGAAACAACCTAGGTGCCCATCAACAGAAGAATGGATAACCAAACTACGGTACATACACACAATGGAATACTATGCAACCCTAAAGAATAACGTAGAATCTGCAAAACACTGCATAACATGGATGAACTTGAAGGACATTATGTTGAGTGAAATAAGTCAATCACAGAATATTGTATCAGTCTGTTATTTTGAAAAGTCAAGGAAAGGTTTATATATGAAATGAAACTTTCTTTGTTGGTTACCAGGGGTGGGAGGGAAGGGGAGGGAATGTTGCTAGATAGATAGAGATAAATATTGATTTGGGTGAAGGGAAGGGCAATGCACAAAATGTGAGTGATCAACACAGTGGCATTGAGGAAGAGGAAGACATAGAGAGGTGCATGGGAGGTACAGACAACAAACATGAACCCTTTTGCACATACAGTACTGTGTTGTCAGTGATGGCAAACATTGATCTATGAGTGGATAGATGGGTGGACAGGCTGAACAATTAGGCATGTCTGTGCAGGGGTAAGTGTGACCATGACCATGTATAGCGTTGGAAGACAATGTTTCTAGAAGTGTATGTGTATATTCTGAAAGAATTCCCAGGTATATAGTAGAGTTGACAAGGGACAACATTGTAGTCACTTCTTGGCCACTACCCGGAAGGAGTGAGTAGTTGGACCTGTGGGCCTGGGACCATGGTTCCAGGGGACATCAAGCTCAATTGGCATAACGTACTACACAAAAACATTGTTCCACATCCTACTTTGGTGAGGAGCAACTGGGATCTAAAAAGTTTGCAAGCAGCAGAAGGCTGGCGGTCCAAACCCACCAGCCACTCCTCGGAAGGAAGATGGGGCAATCTACTTCTGTAGTGATACTGCCACAGAAACTCAAGGAGGGGTCGCTATGAGTCGGGTCCGACTCGACAGCACATAACAACAACAACAACATCTAGATGTAATGATGGGTCTCTCCTCGTCCAGAGCAAAGAAGAATGAAAAAAGATAAAAAAGATGCATGGAAATAATTAGTCCAAGGGACTCGCAGACCATGTGATCCTCAGCCTATATGACCATGAGACCAGAAGAACTAGATGGTGCCTGGCTACCACTGTCAACCACTCAGAGGGGCATCTGTGTAGGAGATCCTGGATAAAGTGGAAGAACACTGTGGAAGAAAATTCAAAATTATATATATTAAAAAAAGACCAGGTTTGCTGGTCTGATAGAATCTGGTGAAATCCCTGAGATTATGGCCCCTAACTGCCCTTCAGGTCTGGAATTGAACTCACCCCTGTGGCTTCCAGCCAAATAAAAGACCTGCATATGGGCTGAACATTTATATCAGATAGATATGGGGAAGAAGTGGGAGAGAGCAATTACATTGTGGGAAATTACAGTCAATGTCATGAGACAAAATATGTATGAACGGCTGTATGGAAAATGAATTTGCTCTATAAACTTTCACCTAAATCATAATAAAAATGTAAAACAAAAAAAGAAATCAGATGTCATACTGCATGGGGGAAATGTGCTGCAAGGAACATCTTTAAAGTGTTGAAGAACAAAGATGTCATTTTGAAGACTAAGGTGTGCCTAACCCAAGCCATTTTATTTTCAATTACCACATATGTATGTGAAAGCTTGACAATGAATAAAGGAGAGTTGATGCTTTTAAATTGTGGAGTTGAGGAAGAATACTGAAAATACCATGGGCTGCTGGAAGAATGAACAAATCTGTCCTGGAAGAAATATAGCTCCTTAGAAGTGAGAATGGACAGACTTCGTCTCACTTACTTTGGTCATGTTGTCAGAAGGGATCATTCCCTGCAGAAGGATATCATGCTTGGTAAAATAGAGGGTCGGCGAAAAAGGGGAAGACCTTCAACAAGATGGATTGACACAGTAGCTGCAACCATGGGTTCAAGTAGAGGCCATTTCAATGGTGTTATCAAGGATTGTGATGATGGCACAAGACTGGGCAGTGTTGCGTTCTGTTGCAAACAGGGTCGCTATGAGTTGGAGCTGATTCAACAGTACTTAACAACAACAACAGCACTGTTTCTGCATTAGCTCTAAGATTTAGAATTGACTATAGTATTCAATTCTATTTAATTTTTAACATGATTTATGGTTTTTAAAGTTTATCCTTCTAAGGATTTTGGCTCACATATATAAACTTAAACCAGGTGTTTTGGTTACCTAGTGCCGCAGCTCTAACAGAAGATACCACAAATGGGTGGTCTTAGCAAACAGGTATCTATTCTTTTACAGTTTCCAAAAACAAACAAACAAACAAACAAACTCACTGTCATCAAGTCAGATCCAACTCATAGAGACCCCTCCTTGGGTTTCGAGGTGGTATCACTACGGAAGTAGACTGTCCAATCTTCCTTCTGAGGTTTTACAGTTTAGGAGGCTAGAAATCCAAGTTCAAAGTACCAGCTCTAGGGGCTGGGTGAAAGCCCCTCAACCTTGGGCTTCAGCTCTGCCTCTTGCTCCCGGCCCACTGAAGCTGGATGCTTTTCTTAACTCAGGCAGCTGCTGACTACTGAGGCTTGCAAACCCAAGGTCGATAAGTAAAAGTTACAGTCCCAAGATTATCATTCAAGTCCACAAAAAGTCCCATGATCAACAGGGCATGGCAGGCTGCTGAATGAAGACTCGGCTACATGCAAGGTTCAAGTGTGCCAAAAGCTGAGAGACCTTTCTCAACACTTCTCCTTATATTCTGGAAGCAGACCACATCCTTAAGGCAGCTACTCAGCTGCCCCAATAGATTCCACCATGGAGTTGATTACCAGTCTCATCATGGGGAGTAACTACAGCCAGCTCCCTAGCCACTCAAAACCAGGTCTAGCCAAGGTAAAACATAACCTTAACTACCACACCAAGTAAGTTTTCTTGATAGTTATTGAGTTCCAACTTTAGGTTCTAAAATATTTTTAGTGTTCTTTTTCTATCATTCTTAAATACAGAATGTTCTTCCCTCACTTAAACAGAGAGTGCTCTTCCTTGTTTTCTCAAACAATGTATATTAAACATAATGTAAATTTGTTGTTAGTTAAATATGCTTTGATACTGCTGTCCAAGCTACTGACAGTAGCAGTCACCATATTTTAGGGCCCTGTGTTGCTGTGCTAAGAGCTCTGGTAATGTAGTGCCTAACACATTTGACTGCTAACCAGAAGGCTGGCAGTTCAAGTCCACCAGCTACTCCTCGGAAGGAAGATGGGGCAATCTACTTCCATAATGATACTGCCTCAGAAACCCAAGGAGGGCTCACTATGAGTTGGATCAGACTCGATGGCAGTGTTTTTTTGTTTTTTTTTAATGTCCCTGTGCTATGGTATTCTTTGGGTTACTTTTTATAGTTTTTCTCTTACTAGCAGGCTGTCAAGCTAACAACTTCTTCTCCATCAGTGTGGCTTTTCACATGTTTCAGTTTAATACCCATAATCTGATCTGTGTTTGGAAAGAAGATCAGGGAGCTTATTTGAATTGTGTGTAAAATAAGGGAAAATAGGCTTTATGACAGGACATGTAGGCCTGTTCTACAAGTATTTTTGTTGTTGTTGTTGTCATATCTATTTTGGCTGCAGTGGAGCTGATTTGTTTACTTCTTGGTTCTCGGTGTCATTCTAGATGGATGCTATAACTAGACAGCCAAATCTAGAAAGGTAATATTTAATTATTACGCTTTAACCACTGATGAAATGTTTGAGACAGTGATATTTTATTAGTGCCATGTTACTGGTTCCAGAACTCATTTTCCCTTACTTCAGAACAACAACAACAAAAAAAAAATAGAAGCAATCATTACATATAATGTATAGAAAGTAAACATGGGCTTCCTATATGTATTTTCAGAATATATGATTGCCATGGTAAGTTAGTGTATATTAACTCTCTAAGACAACAATTGTATGTGAATACATACTACCTCTGAAAGTAAAGGTCAGAACCACAAATTGGCACATATACCTGTGGATATAAAACATACACATATATCAATAAAAGAAATGTACAAATCTCAAAGAAGTATAGTAGAATTTTACACAAGGCCAACATGATGAAGGTGAAGAAACCTTGAATCTATCCCTTTGCCTTCCCAAGAACATAGCTACTCTAATAAAATCAAATTTTGCTTCGTTAGGCCCAATAGTGATACCACCAAAAACAAACCAACCAACTGACAAATCGATTCTGATTCATAGTGACCATATAGGACAGAGTAGAACTGTCCCATAGAGCTTCTAAGGCTGTTAAACTTTACAGAAGCAGACTGCCTCATCTTTCTCCCACAGAGTGGCTGGTGAGTTTGAACTGCTGACCTTTTGGCTGGCAGATAAACACTTAACCACTGCACCACCAGGGCTCCTTCAAGAGTGACAGCCCCTTCAATATCTCTGTAATTCTCCTCACTGATTCAGTTTCTGGACGTTGTTCTCTTGGTCTAACATTCCTTCTGGGTTACAGTGTCTACAACAATATACCATTTGTAATGGTCCTGGCAATATATATGTTAAGACTCAAGCTTGAAGTCAGAGACTTCGGTTCCAATTTTGGATTCCCTACTTATCAGCTGCTGACCTTGGTGGAATTACTCTTGAAATCTCAGTTTATCTGAAAAAATGGGAATAATACCTACCCTATGGTGTTTTTAAGAATCAAATGAAATATTCTTTGAGGAACTCAGCATCATACCTAGCACAAAGTAGAGTCAAGTGGTAGAGCTGAGATTCAAAGCCAGGCCATCTGGACCCAGACTTCATGCTCATAACAACTACCCTAAGCTGTTTCATACATGTACACTCTGCATTGTCTTTCCTAAAGATACTAGACTGGATTTGTCCCTGCTTATTTCTAACACTCTTCTAACAAAGCAAAGCCATTATGAATTTGAATCTTAAACTCCAAGAGCCTGTTACTCTTTCCAATATCACCTACTGAACAGAAAACTTCAGAAGCAGGTTTTGTATTCTATTGCAGTCCAAAACAACAATGTTGTCTTAAACACCAGATGGTAGAGGACAAAACCCTACAGAGTTCTGTTTCTTAGGTTCCCTAAGGTGGCAGATATCCTTAATTAAAATCTCTTCAAGGATATTCTCTCAAATATGAGACAGCTATTGAAACTATATAAACTAGATTGTATTTGTACATTTTCTTTGTGTGTGTGTTTTTTTTTGGGGGGGAGGGCAGACAACACCATATACATGTTATGTTACACAATGTAGATGGTATTTTCCCAATTTACCTATGAGGCTTTCATCCTAAATAAAACAAGAGACTCATCAGAATCAAGGTAGACCTCATGTCATGTACCATCTGACCACTTTCTACTGGGGGTGGCGAGGGAGATAGGTCTTCTAGGACTTGAAAGTTACAAATTCTTGGCAGATTCACTGGTTTCTGAAATCAGACATGGACACTTGGGAGAGCCACTTAAATCAATAGACACCTTGGTCAGTAAAGGACATAAGCTACATCTACCTCAACTTTTATGTGATAAAACAAAAAGAAAGTATTATTAAATACAAGTGAAAGATCTCTTCACCCTTACTTTTATGCCTTCATGGAATAATTAAGAGTAGTATTCTTTGAACATCATAAAAGATATTAATTCAGGTTAAAATAAAGGGAAAAGAACCAATTACATTTTAGCACTTATAACACTTAAAATGATTAAAATGTCAAATCATTTCCAAAATGGAGAGAAATAACATGGCAAAAGTAATAAATATTGAAGCTTCACACATACTTATGTGTGTACTTTAAAGTGTTCTTGGGAGGCTCTTATATTTCTCTGTGTATAAATACCAGAATCTCTGGTACTAAATTTTAGGAGGTTCTCGTTAAACAGAATCACTCTGTCCGTATGTTCCTTTGTTCAAGCATAGGATCTTAGGATTAACTTAGAAACTGGCTCTGTATGTAACATCATTTAATAGAATCATGGTACTTTAATTGGTTCATGTATGTTGGACATGCATCATAATCAGAAAGGTGAAACTGAAGATACTGAGAATATCTTTTAAGAACCACCAGGGGATGGTAAATACTCATATTTCAAACTCTCCCAAGATACAAAGCGTTAAATTATTGAACTGATATCAAACATTTCACTCATATTTTAAATTCTTACATATTTACACGTTTAAACAGTTCAGACCTATAAAAATGTGCCTAATATACCAAATTATAAAAATATTTTAACAAATACCAACAGTATTAGACAGTGATAAGAAACATGCCAATCGCGTAAGTCAGGAGCAATCTCAGCTCACCAGTAGAGATCAGGGGAAGCTTCCTGGAAAATACATCATATTAGTTATCTATTCCTGAGTAACAAATTACCCCCAACACATAGTGACTTAAAATAACAAAACATACATTATCTCATAGTTTGTATGGGTGAAGAATTTGAGAGTTGCTTGGCTGGATACTTCTAACTCAGTGTCTCATGTGAGATTCCAGTAACAATTATCAGTCAGAGCTTCAATCACCTGAAGTTGGTTGGGAAAGAGGATCTGGTTCAAGATGGCTCACTTATGTGGCTGTTGGTCAGAGAGGCCTCAGTTCCTCACTTTACATAAACTCTTTGAGTGACCTTATGATGCAGCAGATGGCTTCCCCCAGAATGGATAATCCAAAAAAGAGTAAGGGAGCATAACTTTTATAACCTAGTCTACCATCACGTCGGGCATGTTCTGTTCATCAAAGGAAGTCACTCAGTCCAAATCACACTCAAAAGTTGCCTTTGAGTGGACCCTGACTCATGGCAACCCCATGCTGGGTCAGAATAGAACTCTGCTCCCTATGTTTTCAATGGCTAGTTTTTCAGCAGTAGATCACCAGACCTTTCTCCTAGGTGCCTCTGGGTGGACTCAAACCTCCAACCTTTTGGTTAGCAAACAAGAATTTATTTTTTCTTTTTATTTCTTTAATTTTTTATTCTAGATTTTTTCATTACGTGCACATTTAGTTTCACTCCCCATTTACCATCCCCAACCCTAACCCAGTCTGCTCCCCTCCCTGCCCAGTATCTTACCCTACCCCCATGGCCCTCATAGTTATGCACTCCTGTGTGTCCTACATTTCCTCCTTGTGAATGAATGTTGCCCCTCTGGTGCCCTGTGGTCGATTGCTCCAAGGGCTGCATTTCCATAGAGGATGTGGGTGTGTCACCCTGGGTTGAGTGGTCTGCCCATACATCCAGCAAACAAGAATGTTAACCATTTGTACCTCATAGGGACTTTTGTCTACAGTCAAGGGGAAGGCAATTAGATTCTACCTTTGGAGAGAGAACTGTTGAAGAACTATGAGCATATTTTTAAATTGTCACAAGTACTATTTAAATTTGGTGTTCAAAAATATATGCAATATAATAGGTGGATATGGAGAAGAGCATTTCTGGAAGAAGGAAAGGCAAATGCAAAGATTCAGAGTTAGAAAAAAGAAGACTGTCAAATTTAGAAAGGCAAATGTTGGATGTGGGCAGTATTTCCATGACACTTCTAGAGTACAAAGATTCAGAAGACGTAATCAGAAAGGATGATGTAATCAGTGATCCATTTAGAAAATGGCTCTAGAAATACTGGAGAAAGCAGAGTTGTTATGAATAAGATGAGTTAAGAGGACTGTTGCAATTAACCATGGAAAGTAGAGGCCAGAATGTGGGTGGTAGCAATGGAGAGCATTAGGAGGAGGCTGACAAAGTAGACATGGCAAAAATCCAAAACCTAGTGTCTGATGATGAAATTGCAGCTGAAGGTATGAAAGAGGGATGAATCATATACAACTCCTGGGTATTTTGACCTAGACATCTAAAAAAGTGAAGATCGCTTTAATAGAGAAAACAGGAGGAAAAATGTAGTGAGCTTCATAAACTTCTGGGTTTTATTTTGGACGTGTTGCATTTGAGAGGCCACATGTTTCATCTATGTAAAGATGTAGGACTACCAGTTATTACAGGCTGATAGAGAAAACAGGCCACGACAGGGTTAGAAATAGCAGTAGTTGTTGAAGGTATGGGAATGGAAAACAACACTAAGGAATAACATACACAGAGAAAATAAACCTAAGAATATTTTTTTTAATTAAATATTCACTTTCATCAGGTAGAAATGGAATTAGTAAAAATGATTATGAAATAACAGTTGGAGAGAGAGGAAAAGAACAACGAGAAAGAAATGTCATAGCAATGAATGGTAAAATAATTAAAGGCAGATGTTACCTACAGAGTAGAGTCCCTGGGTGGTACAAACTGTTAACACACTTGGCTACTAACTATAAGGTTGAAGGTTTCAGTCCACCCAGAGGCAGCTAGGAAGAAAAGCCTAATAACCTATTTTCAGATAATCAGCCATTGAAAATCCTATAGTGCATAGTTCTACTCTCACATACACATTGTTGCTATGAATTGTAACTGATTCTGCCACAATTGGCGGTGGTACTTATAGAGAAGTGGTTTTGTCCATGTGGACAACACAGGCCTATGAGCTATCAGGTTAGGAAAGGGATGGAAGTTAAATCCAGATTGCACTGCTGGGAGGAAAAGAGAAATAAATAAGTAGAGACACTTGGTGGAAATGATTTTTAAAAAAGTATGATGGTTAAAAAGTAAGAAAATAATGGTAACAAGAGATGACTGCAGAATGCAGGCAAACACTCTAGAGGAGTGTGATCACATTGGAAAGCAGAGAGGAAGTAACCATAAATACAAATCAAAATTTTAAAAAAAATTAGTAATAGAAGAATCAGCATGGTGGGAGCACAGGATCACCGTTTTTTTCTTTTGTTTTTTTCCTCCTGAGACACAGACTAGAAGAGAGGGTACCTGAAATTAGGCTTTTGAAGTAGAAAGGAGAGAAATTTAAAGGAATTCACCCTGAATGACCCAATGAGGAAAGAATCATCAGAGATTCAGCAAGGGAAGTGACCCTTGAAGTTTGAGGAGAATAAAGCTGTTCAGTCCAGTTTAATATGGTAAACCCCATGAATAATACATCATTTAAAATATTACTCATAACATTCTTTCTTCTCATTAATATGATAACACAAGTGGAATGTATCAGTACACAGCATTATATACCAAACTGTAGCAGGTTCTTCAGCTAGAGTAACCGGAATGAAGGAAAAAATAAAAGAAAATAGACTTTTACTACTTCTGAGGTTTAGGGAAAATTTTTCACATGTATAACTGATGAGACAATACTTTGGTTAATATTTCTGCAGTGTTATTTTTCATAACTGTTTGGGTAATGCAGTGGTAAGGCACTTGGCTGCAAATTGCAAGGTTGGAGGTTTGAATTCAACGAGGCACTCTGCAGGAGAAAAATGTGGCAGTCCGCTTCCATAAAAATTTACAGCTTTGGAAACTCCATTGGACAATTCTACTCTATCCTATAGGGTTGCAATGGGTCAGAATTTTACTCAACAGAAATAAGGTTTTAGGTTTGGGCTCTCAATTTCTTTGATCTCACTCTTAAAATAAAACAGTGTAGACATATGTGTTAAGGTGAAACTAAGCTCTGGGAAATCCTTCACTTTGAGCTTCGGGGAATTTGCTTCTGCAAAACTATGTAAATAAATCCTAAAAGCTCTGCTGATAGAAGGAGAACCAGTCAACTTTTACAAAAATATAAAACGGCAGGTGACAAGGCAATGTTTTATTTTGGGAAGGAGCTACATCGTTTTTCAAGATGAGTTGTTAACAACTGAAATGAATTATTTGAAAATGTAACTTAAAAAAAGGTTAGGGTACTTGGCTCAATATTTACACATACAGTTTTATTATGGCAAATGTTCATATAAAGATTAAATGAACATATACTGGAAAAAATATTATCATTACACTTTCCCAAATCTGTTTTCTAGAATATAATTGTTAAAACCAAATTGCCATAAAATTATTATATTTGATTTCATTTAGGGCTCTTCTTTTCTCTTTCTATTCTCATCATTGGGTTTTAAAGAGATTAAAATATAAAAGTTATACATCAAAAGTTATTACTACTAAATTATTATGTATGTCTTCATGATGTTTATAATGCCACTGAAAAGAGTACAGAGTTGATTTTATAAGGCCTTAACACCAGGAACTCTTTTATGTTATTAAAATCCATATAGAGTTAAAATTTTATAAATGATTTTCAGGGATTTAGAAGTCTCTAAGATGTTAACAAACTGGTAAGTCTGTACATTCAATTCAGTGTATATATACAAGATTTGGTGTATACATACAAGATCATCTACCCTTATTTATATAGGATATCTATACTTATCTCTGGGAGTTCTGGTGGTGTAGTACCTAAGGGATTTGACTGCTAACCAGAAGTCTGGCAATTCAAACCTACCAGCCACTCCTCAGAAGGAAGATTGGGCAATCTACTTTTGGAGTGATACCACCTCGGAAACCCAAGGAGATGTCGCTATGAGTTGGATCCGACTTGACAGCAGTGAGTATACTTATTCCTTAATCAGGGTGTAATAGTTAAGCATGCAAAATGTTTGCAATTCGAACCCACCACCCATTCTATGAGGAAAAGATGTGATAATCTGCTTTCGTAAAGAGTACAGCCTTAGAAACCCTACAGGGCAGTACTACTCTGTTCTGTAGGATCACTATTAGTCAGAATTCACTTGATGGCAATGGGTACACTTATGCATATCCTTGTATGAATACTGTTATAAGTAGTATTACTCAAAATACAAATATTTATCATACATAGCTTTTATAGAAAAATTTCATTGAGTTTTATAATGTTTTTTGAAATAATGAGTTTTATTATGTCCACTGCAGGGGAAAATATTGGAAAAGTAAGACATGGGGAAGAAAAATAAAATACAGACCGTTCCATCCATAAAAATTTTGGAAATGTCACAAGAGTAAAACTAAAACAGTGCTTAACTGACTCACTAAATAATCAACATCTACATTTTAGAACATAAAATTAATTTTCAACAATACATTTTTTTTTTCCTAAAATGCCTATGGGAAACAAAGGATTGGGAATAGTCAAGGCAACACTGCAGAAGAGTAAAACTATTGGACTTACATTACCAGATATAAAGACATTATGAAGCTGTGTAAACTAATACACTATGTACTGAAACAAGAATAGACAAACAGATCAATGGAACAGCACAGAGACCAGAAACATGTGCATATATAAGTGGTAGAGTTATGACCATTGTGTCACTGTAGTATAAAGGGGAAGGGATGATCTTTTCAACAAAAGGTGCTGGGTCAACTGACTATCCATATAAAATAGACCCTGACCTTACATCATACATGCAAATGAATACCAAATGGATTTGTAAATCCAAATATACAAATAAAACAAAACTTCTAGAATCTTCTTCTTGATATTGAGTTAGACAAAGATTTCTTAAATAAGAAGTTTAAACCTTAACCTTAAGTTTAAACCTTAAACCTTAAAATATTGATCAATTGAGCTTCTTAAAATTAATAACTTTTTATTCCTCTATAAATACCATTAAGAAAGTGCTAGAAAAGTCATAGAAAATATTTGCAGGTAAATACCTGACAAGAAATTCATATATGGTATAAAGAATTCTTAAGAATCAGTACGAAAAAGACAACATATCTTTTTTAAAAATAGCATTTCACCAAAGAAAATATCTAGTAAGGAATCATGGGTACTCTGACAGAATGAAGAACATATACCCCATCTAAAAATCAAATGATGACGGGGAACACTATAAAGGTAACAAACAGTACCCAAGAAGACAACTAATAAAAGTGTAGCAAGGGAACCAAAGTTTCCCCAAATAAAATATAATTTAACATAGCTTTTAAAGGATAAGTGAGTGACAAAAGATGGAGAAAGGTGCTCCGAGTAGAGAAATGATAATGAACAAAAAAAAAGAAGGGATATATCACCACAGAAGGCCCTCAAAATGGGAAATTCAGTAGCACTGAAGTGTAAGGTGAGTTGACGGAGGTATGGAGAAAAAGCACAAAGGTAAGGACTCTCAGCATGGAAAGCCCCATGTGTGCCATGCTTATGAGCTGGTTTTTATCTAGTAGATAACAAGGAATAAAATGTAATAGGACCTACAGAAAAATGGTTGTTGTCAAAATTCAGCTGGTTTGCATAGTGCCTGCATGGAGTGTTCTATCAGAGATCATACACTGCACTGGATAAAATCCAGGCTCTGTCTGAGCCTATTTGTTGCTGTTTTTGTTGTTGTCATGTGCCATTGAGTCGAACCCGACTCATAGTGACCCCTCCTTGGGTTTCTGAGGTAGTATCACAACAGAAGTAGATTGCCCCATCTTCCTTCCAAGGAGTGGCTGGTGGGTTTGAACTGCCAGCCTTCTGGTTAGCAGTCAAGTGCCTTAGGAACTACCCTACCAGAGCTCCTTCTGAGCCTATTACCTGGGCTCAAGTACCAGCGTACCAGCTCTAACATTGCTTATTTCAACACTTGTTGTTGTTGTTGTTATTTGCCGTCGAGTCGGCCCCGACTCATAGCGACCCCTCCTTGGGTTTCCGAGGCAGTATCACTACGGAAGTAGGATTGCCCAACCTTCCTTCCGAGGAGTGGCTGGTGGGTTTGAACCGCCAGCCTTCTGGTGAGCAGTCAAGTGCCTTAGCCACTATGCTACCAGAGCTCCCGTATTTCAACACTAGGGCTCAGTGGCAGTGGGTTTTGGTTTTGGATTATTAATTAATGCCTTTAACAAATGTAGTTATCTTTCCCAGTAGAGAAGTGGCATGATATAAAAGAATCTTGGAATGGAAATTAAGAGGTCCAAACACTATTAGTCCTGATCGTTACTAACCAGTAGAGTGACTTTGAATATATCTGTTCACCTTTCTGGGAGCTCTGGTAGTGTAGTCCCTAAAGCATTTGACTGCTAACCAAAAGGCTGGAGGTTCAAACCCACCAGCCACTCCTCAAAGGAAGACTGGGCAATTAGTTCCGTATAGATACAGCCTCAAAAACCCAAGGAGGGGTTGCTAAGTCAGAACTGACTCTGCGGCAGTGAGTTTGGTTTTTTGGTTTGGTTTACCTTTCTAAATTTCCCTCTGCTCATTTGTAAAAAGGCTACATAGTCACAAATCTCAGATTTTTCTTTTCAACAATTGTTCCAGAATTTCAAAAGGCTCAAATACGACAACTATGACTTACATACTGATTTATTTTCATGATTTTGGATTCTCCAGTAGTACATATTGGATTGATATTTAGCCAAACAGTAATGTCTTTGCCTCTCACAGTCACTTGTTTAAAATATTTCCTGTGTTAGAATGGGAATGGGAATGTGATTAATTATAAGAAATTAATGCAGCCAAAGGAAAGTTTTTGTCTAAGAAAGAAAACACAAACTTAATTGATTTTTCTTTATTTAAAGCTTCAAGAATCAACTGAGTCTTGAGTGGCTAATGATTACACAAAAATAGCTAAGAGGTCTTCTTCCTTTCTGAAGGAGTTAAGACTCTCCTCATATCAGCGCTGATGTACTAAGGGGTTGAGGATGAGTAGGGAATGGGTGGAGGCAGTGGTGGGAGAGATCTGTCCTAGGGAGGAGGGGTATGTTATCACTAATACTGGTTACAATTGCCAGGAAATGGTTTAACAAAAAGCAGACTGATCTTTAGTCAATCTTATTATTGTTTTTAAATACCCTACAATGAACCTCATTATCTGCTCCTAGGGCAGATAGCTCTCACTGTCCCCTGTTTTAGCACACCACTGCATATCAGTACAATAAATCAATTACTTTATTATGGGGAAAATGCCAAGCGAAAAAGCAACAAAAACAAAATAGGAGGCAAATGTTTATACATAATATGATCTCAGTTTCAATACATATGGACACTCTGCTTCAAAGATCTGTATTAGGTTTTGAGTGTTGTGGAATCGATTTCATCTCACAGTGACAGAGTAGAACTACCCTAAAGGGTTTTATAGGAGCAGTTCACCAAAGGTAGCTGTAAGTCAAAATTAGTCCACAGCACCTAACAATAATATTTTAAGTATCAAGTATTAAACACACACACACACAATTGCATACACACATACCTCTCTATCCATCTATTTATCTAACAGAGAAGAATATTTCTAAAATCAGTGGCAGTGTTAATCTTTATTGGGAAGAATATACGTACGCAGCTAACAAGAAAAAAATAAACCTTTAATATATACATTTGCTGAACTAGTAAAATGTGTTTTCCAATAAATATTCGGGAGGTATTTCATCATACCATCATTTTTTCTGTCTTGACATTTCAGGACATAGCATACAATCCTCTTATAACTAAATACTTAAAAGAAAGAAAAAAAAAGCTGGACTCTTTGTAATGCATCATCACTCAGATGATGTCCATATACTCACAGCATTTTATCCATATTTTTCCCATGGGTCTTAGCACATCCCTCAAATATTAGACTATAAGTCATCTGCGGTGTCTCTTTGCCACCTGTATGACCTAACAGAGTGTCTTGTACATAATGGGGACTCATTAATAGAATTAAATTATGTGTATGTGGTTGAACCTTTTTGTACAGAAATGCATTGTATTGATTTAAAAACTAGCTATAAGACAGGAAAAGCACTTTTCTTAAGATTCAGAAATAAGTACTTAAATTTTTCTATTTTAGCAGGAAATTGAAGAGACATTCTCACCTCAAGAAGACATTTTATTTTATGCTGAACATTAGCCAGCTCCAGACTACTATTAGCCTGCTGTTGAACACTGTCCTAAAACAAGTTACAAACCTATTTTATTTTTCCTCTATGTTTTAACCAACCAAAACATCAAGATCAGCTCTGATGACATTACTGCCCTACTCAAAAACATTTAATGACTTCTTACTCTCATATCCACAAAGTTGGATTAAAAGACCTTCACAATTTGGCCTCAATCTACCTTTTCAACAAAGCTTGCCTTCCCGTTTTCTACTCCACTCTGCTTTTCCCACATTTCTTGTTGCTTAAAAACATAAAAATCTCCACCATAAATTTCGACTTCTCAAAACGTATTCACTCAAAATGGTCCATAAAAAAGGGTATCTCCTCTGTGACACTTTCTCAGTTTCTTACTTTGTATCTTTCATTCACCTGACCCAGCACATGTTGTTGTTGTTATGTGCCAACGAGTCAGACCCGACTCATAGAGACCCCTCCTTGGGTTTCTGAGGCAGTATCCACTACAGAAGTAGATTGCCCAACCTTCTTTCCAAGGAGTGGCTGGTGGGTTTGAACCACCAGCCTTCTGGTTAGCAGTGAAGTGCCTTAGGCACTATGCTACCAGAGCTCCTGGGAGTTGCTTAATAATTGCTGATGAAATTTGTTGGAACAGACCAAATGTTGGGAGGTTCCATTTTTCAGCATGGTACATAATGAGCTCCTGTTTTATTAGGTCATCCGTCAGCATCCAGTCACTCTTGTTCTTCTCTCACACTGCCTATTAATTCTTTGCATTTCAGTATTATCCAACTAACTTTGTTCCTCATCTCTGCTCTCTTTGTAAGGACTATCAAGTCCAGTCAGTGTGTGCTCATACTCTAATGTGAACCATAATTTCTATGTCCGCTCTGAAAGCTAGGTGTCCATGGCTCAGGTTATGTGGCTCAACCCTTTCAAGGCTGTGGTAAAGTGATAACTTGAAGGATCCTATAACCCTATCTCTCTGTGCCTGCTTCCTCATCACCACTGTCTGATGTCTCTGATGCCAACCTCAAATGATGCCATCCACCACTCCCAATTGCTCAGGTTCCAAATTTTGGAGTCCTCTTTTATTCCTCAACTTACTTCACAGCTCACATTTCACTATTTTTTAAAATATATGCAAAATCTAACCATTTCAGCTATCACTCTAATCTAAGACACCACCATTTTTCACATGAATTATTTTAATAGCGACTTATATGACTATAAGGAATTCTGGTGGTATAATGGTTAAAGCATTTGTCTACTAACCCTAAGATCATTGATTCAAAACCACCAGCTGCTCTGTGGGAGAAAGATGAGGCAGTCTGCTTCTGTGAAGATTTACGGCCTTGGAAACCCTATGGAGTTCTACTCTATCTTATAGTGTCGCTATGAGTCAGAATTGACTTGACAACACTGAGTTTTTTTTGGTTTTATCTTAAATTCCTAAAATCAATTTTAATACTGCAGCCAGAGGTATCCTTCGTTATTGTTAGGTGCCAGTGAGTCAATTTTGACCTATAGTTATCCAAATGTGACAGAGTAGAACTGCCTCATAGGGTTTTGTAGGCTATAATTTTTACAGGAAAGGAGCCTGATGTCAGTGATTAAAGTGCTTGGCTGCTAATTGATAGGTTGGTGGTTTGAATCCACATCTGCTCCTTGGGAGAAAGATGTGGCAGTTTGCTTCCTTAAATATTTACAGCATTGGGAATCCTATGGGGCAGTTATACTCTGTCCTATTGGGGCACTATAAGTCAGAATCAACTTGATAGCACTGGGTTTGGAATCTTTATGGAAGCAGATTGCCATGTCTTTTTCCCACACAGCCACTGGGTGGGTTCAAGCCACCAACCCTTCTGTTAGCAGTATGTTGTTGTTGTTATGTGCCGTCGAGTCTGACCTGACTCATAGCAACCCCTTCTTTGGGTTTCCGAGGCAGTATTACTATGGAAGTAGATCACCCCATCTTCCTTCCGAGGAGTGGCTGGTGGGTTTGAACCGTCAGCCTTCTGGTTAGCAGTCAAGTGCCTGAACCACTATGCTACCAGCGCTTCCTGTTAGCAGCATAGCACGTTTAAAATTGATCTCTCTTTTGCTTAAAATGCTCCAGTGGCTCCCCATTTTACATAGAACATAAGAGAAGATCCTTACATTGGCCTATGAGGCCCTACACAATCTGGCCTCCTTGCAACTTCTCTGAACTCACTGATCTCTCCTTTGTCTTTTAGCAAATGCCCTCCTTGCTATTCCTCTAACAATCCAGAACCATATTCCTGCTATAAAGTGCTTCTTCTGTCTAGTCTGCTCTACCCACCAATGTCTGCATAGCTCATTCCCCCTTTCCTCAAGTCTTGGCTCAATGGTCACTTAAAAACTACAAAATAATACTACCACCACCCATACTCCCGATTTCTCTTTGTTGTTGTTGTTGTTATGTGCCGTTGAGTCAGACCCGACCCATAGCGAACCCTCCTTGGGTTTCCAGGGCAGTATCACTACGGAAGTAGATTGCCCCATCTTCCTTCCGGGGAGTGGCTGGTGGGTTTGAACAGCCAGCCTTCCGGTTAGCAGTCAAGTGCCTTAACCACTACGCTATCAGAGCTCTTACATAACAATACTTATGTTTTTTATTTTATCTATAGCATGCCTCATTTATTATGTTTATAACCTATCTCTTCTCCTTCTGTAGGTATGCTCTATTCAAGGACAGAATTTCTCTGGTACTTTATTCTCTTACATATGCTCAGTGTTCACAGTAGTACACAGATACACATTAGATGCTCAATAAACATGTGCCGTATGAATGAATGGGCTGTAAAATTTTTAACTTGTATTGTTGGCCAGAAGTACAGACTTGTGTTACTGCAACTTCCTTTTATTTATTTTTAAATATTATATATTGATATCAAGGAGATCTGGTGGCACAATAGCTAAAGCATATGGTTATTTAGCTGCTAACCATAAGGTAAGCAGTTCAAGACCACCAGCTGCTCCACAGGAGAAAGATGAGGCAGTCTACTTCTATAAAGATTTACATCCTTGAAACCCCGATGGGCAGTTCTACTCTATGCTACTGAGTTGCTATGAATCAGAATTGACTTGATGGCAGTGGATTCGGTTTTTATGTTTGGCCAGAGACTGAATGATCTCCTTAGTAGTAGAACCCAGTAGAGGGCAAAGAGTAGATTCAATCCCTGACTGCTCCTCTGTTCTGTCTGAACTTCCCCCATACTTGATTTCAGAGAACCCATTTCCTGGTCTATATTTTACATGGTATGCTTAATCTACTTATTATAATCTTCTGTCCATTCCAGCTGAGTTACTTTTTACTTTTAATAACAACCTCATGATGGCCTTACACCTGCCCCATTTAACAATCAATGCTTCCACATATCGAACAATTGGTCTCAATACTAGACTCCTGGAAACAGATCTTCCAATAACTGCATTTAGAAATGTACAATTATTACCATTTCCAACTATGATCATTTTGGTTTCACTCTGCTCCATTAGCACTGAGTAGAAGAGGCATACCTATCATAACAAAGCAGATGATTCATCAGTAAAATATGGCTGACAAAAGTACGTGTTTCATAGTTGTGGTGAAGATTAATTTAATGTAATGCATGTACAATGTTTAGCATATTACCTGGCATATAAGTGCTAAATAAATAGTACCACCTTCTGTTACTATGGAAAGATAAATCCATCAAGATTTACACCCTTGGAGAAAGATGGAAACAACCTAGGTGCCCGTCAACAGAAGAATGGATAGCCAAACTATGGCACATACACACAAGGGAATACTATGCAACCCTAAAGAATAATGTAGAATCTTCAAAACACCAACTAATGTGGATGAACTTGGAGGACATTATGCTGAGTAAAATAAGTCAATCACAGAAGGACAAATATTATATTAGTCTGCTGTTGTGAAAAGTCAAGGGAAGGTTTATATATGGAATGAAACTTTCTTTGTTGGTGGGTGGGAGCGGAGGGGAGGGAACACTTCTAGATAGGTAGAGACAAGTATTGATTTGGGTGAAGGAAAGGGCACTGCACCAAATGTGAGTGATCAGCACAGTGGCACTGAGGAAGAGGAAGACATAGAGAGGTACATGGGAGGTACAGACAACAAAGATGAACCGTTTTGCACATACAGTACTGCGTTGTCAGTAATGGCAAGCATTGATCTACGGGTCAATAGATAGATGAACAGGCTGAATGATCTGGTATGGCTAGGCAGTGGAGAGAGTGCCCATGACCATGTATAGCGTTGGCAGATGATGTTTCTGCCAAATAAAGTGTATTTAAATGTTCTGTAAGAATGTCCAGGTATATAGTAGAGCTGACAAGGGACAAGGTTGTGGTGACTTCTTGGCCACAGCCAGCTCCCCGGAAGGAGCGAGTAGTTGGAGCTGTGGGCTTGAGAGGGGGACATTAAGCTCAACTGGCATAACATACTACACAAAAACATTGTTCCACATCCTAATTTGGTGAGGAGCGACTGGGATCTTAAAAGCTTGCAAGCGGCCATCTAGATGCAACAATGGGTCTCTCCTCATCCAGATCAAAGAAGAATGAAGAAAACCAAATATGTATGGAAACAATTAGTCCAACGGACTGGTAGACCATGCAGTCCTCAGCCTATATGACTATGAGACCAGAAGAACTAGATGGTGGCTGGCTACCACTGTCAACCACTCAGAGGCGGTCTGTGTAAGAGATCCTGGATAGAGTGGGAGGACAATATGGAACAAAACTCAAAATCATTATAAATAAATAAATAAATAAAGATAAGGTTTGCTGGTCTGATAGAGCCTGGTGAAACCCCTGAGACTATGGTCCCTAGCTGCCTTTCAGGTCTGGAATTGAACTCACTCCTGTGGCTTTCAGCCAAATAAAATACTGGCATATGGGCTAAACATTTACATCAGGTAGATATACTCCTTGGAGAGATCAATCATGGGAGAACAGAAGGGCAGTGTATGCATAGGGAGACCGCTTGTGGGGCAGGAGTGCATGGGAGGGAAGGACACAGGAAAGAGGTAACTATGGGGAGGAAGTGGGAAGAGAGCTGTTGCATTGTGGGAGATCACAGTCAATGTCATGAAACAAAATACATATGAACTGCTGTATGGAAAATGAATTTGCTCTGTAAACTTTCACCCAAAGCACAATAAAAATTTTAAAAAAAATTACAGCCTTGGAAATCCAATGGGGGTCTCTGTGAGTCAAAATAGACTTGATAGCATGAGTTTGGTTTTTTGTTTGGTTCTGTTACTAGATTACATAATGTAAATCCATTAACCAAGTCAAGCAAGTTTAATCCCTGATGATAAAAGCCAACCATTTTTTTTCAAAATAATGTGAAGAGTGACACATAAAAAAGTATGCAGCACACAAAGAATCTGTGGCAACTATAGAAGAGCACAGAGGAGCCTTCAAGTACAAAATTTAAAACTGGAGATACAGTTCTCCTCATCTCAAAAAGGCTCCCAGGGCAAATCTCCATTACCTTTTACATTTCACTGGGGAGAGCCAAGTAAAGAAAAGTAATATCACCCTATCCTCATAGAAGTTAACTTTTGATAAGATATTTCAATGTGAACCTGAAGTCTTACATTTATGCAGCTGCCAGAAATTTTTTTATTTACGACATTTCAAATGACAATGCCTATAGCTGAGTCATGCTATCTCCTTTTTGCCATGTTCCTTTCACTCTCTGTTGGTATACCACTCCACATTCTTCTTCACTAAATTATTTTTGTGTCTTGGCCCTGAAAGCATCTGAATTTATAGTACTGCTAAATTCCATCCCTATGGAATATAGGTGTTATTTACACATTATGATATAAACTTGTTAACTCAGGATTTTAGGATGAAAAAGTTTTATAATGATAATTAGTTTTGCCATTCCAACAAACTACTGAAGCTACCTCCCCAGGAAAGATATTTCACATTTCAATAAGTAATTAAATAAGTACATGCTTTTTATTTTAACTCTGGGACAGGAAGAAAAATGAATAAATATAAATGATCATAAAAATAAGCACTGTACTTCCTACGTTCCAGAATATACAGAGATAAATTTTGTAATACAGTCAATAACAGTTGCTCAAAGTTAATAGAAAGCTTTCACGCACCTATGCAGTTCCTATAGGAATTGTCTCTGGCAGCTGACTTTGAACGAATAGAATTTAAGAGTATCAAGAGTGATAATTGAGCAAAGAAAATTGTCTTAGGAATCTATGAGTGGATACATAGACAGACACTCAGATTGAACTGTGGTGGGAAGACAAATGGGACCACTCTTATGAATATATACACATCTGACAGAGAATATTTCTACATGTGTATTTACATGGGCTGCAAACATATCCATGAATATAGCATACAGAGTGTAAAGTTATGAAAACTTTTTAGCCATAACCAAACAACCTGAGGGATGAATTGCTGGGCATGGAGACTTAGGACCATACTCTTGGGGGACACTATAATCAATTAGCAGAACATATTCCAAAAAGGCAATGTTCTATATCCTACTTTGGTAAGTAGTAACTGGGGTCTTAAATGCTTTTGAACAGCCATCTAGGGTACAACTATTGGTCTCTCTCTGTCCAGAGCAAAGAAGAGTGAAGAAAATTAAAGATGAAAGTAAACAATTAGTCCAAGAGATTAATGGACCCTCTGAATCCCAGCTTCCTCTATGACCCTAAGACCAGACGAACTAGATGGTGCGTGGCTACCACTGCTGACCTCTCTGAAAGGGATCACAAGAGGAGGTCCCAGATAGATTGTGAGAAAAATGTAGAACAAAACTCACAAAGAAAGACCAGTCTTACTGGAACCCCAAGACAATGGTGCTTGGACACCCTTCAAGCTAGAACCTAACTCACCCTTTGGATTCACTTTCAGCCAACTGACAGAGACCTATAAGGTGAACAATAATATCAGAGAGGTATGCATTTATTAGAAAAATCAACCATAAGAGATCAAGGGCAGCATTTGCCCAGAGATACACCTCAGAAGGCAGGAATGGATAGGAAAGAAGGTTGAAAGGAAATTGTAAACACAGGAAGTGGGAAGAGTGCTGTTATACTATGGGAATTGCAGTGAATGTCCCCAAACTAAATGTTTATAAATTCTTGAATAGAAAACCAATTCACTCTGTAAACTTTTACCCAAATTACAATTTAAAAAAAGAGAGAAAAAAAGAGCTTTTCCCTTAATCAGATAAATCACACACAGTCCAAAATAACTCCATTTTTAAAGAGTTTCTTTTCAACTGTCAGAACAGATACGTTAATATTAGAAAGACAAAGTTTTGATAAATTTATTACTACCTATATGCAAATATAACTTTGCTTTTTAAACTCTCGTCAAATTGTCAATTTTCAAATGAAAATCTGTTAAAAATAAAAGTCATGGATGACCCTCAGGTTTAAGTGATAACAAAAATATCTGAAACTTTTAAGTCACAGATAACTGTGTTGTGCAACCAAGTTGGAGATCTTATATAACAATTTTCTTCTGTACTTTCCTGAAGTTTTTTCTTCAACAAAGAATAAAATAGCCTCTTTATTATTAAAAGCAGAATTTTTAAGCTATGAGAACTAAGTAATATTCCTTATCACCTTTTAGATTATATCTGAACTACTAAATAAGTAATAGTATTTTATAAACTAAGAATTACTTGGGAGCTCTGGTAGCATAGTGCCTAAGGTACTCGACTGCTAACCAGAGGGCTGGCGGTTCAAACCCACTAGCTACTCCTCGAAAGGAAGATGGGGCAATCTACTTCTGTAGTGATACTGCCTTGGAAACCCAAGGAGGGTTGCTATGAGTTGGGTCTGACTCGACGGCACATAACAACAAACAACAACAACAATAAGAATTACTTAAATTCTAACACCAAAAGGAAAAGTCTATAATGGATAGAAACTTGAAAAATTTACAATTTGTTTTTTGCTCTTTCTCATAAATATGAATTGCTCATAGGTCTTTTAAAACCCACTAAAATGATCTTTTTTTAAGATTCTAAAAGGACTGCAATGATTAATTTTTTTTCCTATTCCTCTATACAACAGGCACTCTCAGTTTCTCCAGTCTTCATGCTTTAGTATTTTTTTCTGTAATACTTTAACAGCATTTTACAAAGGAGGATACCTTTTTTGCACATCCCGAGATATACAATACATATATCAAGCTGTGATCACGGCAAGTCTTACTCTCAAATATGCTTATGTTGAATCAACATTTACCCAATTCTAAATTCTGATCAATAACATTTGAGAGATGCTGTGCTGATCTCCAATGAATGAAGTATACATAATCATTATTATATTTCAGAAGCACGCTTACATCTTTTTAGAAAGAGTCATTTTTACAAAAAGTTAATGACCCTACCTGGCATTCCTAGTAAGAGATTGTCTTGTTAGAAAATAAACTTGGTCTGAGGTTGCTCTCACTTCAAAAGAACATCCTCCAAATCATGCAAAAATTCAGATATATTTTTGGACAAAATAAAACTCTGGAATAATGTAGGAAGAGGAGGAGGTATAGGAGGAAAACAGAAGAGGAGCCACTGCACCACACATTAGGTGCCCACTATGTGATAGGCATCATGATATCTCAGCTATGTCTTTCAGTTTTCATAAGGATCCCATGTAGTATTAGCATCTTCATGTTACAAATGGAAAAAATAAAGCTCAGAGAGGTTATATTTGTAATGTCCAATGTGAATAGCTGGTTGAGCCTGGATTCAACTCAGCCCTGACTGACTCCAAGATTCAGAGGCTTCAAACTATTCTATGATGTTTTAAAAAGAGCATTATTCACACCCATGTTCATTGCAGCACTGTTTACAATAGCAAAAAGATGGAAACTGCCTAGCTGCCCATCAACAGAAGAATTGATAACCAAAGTATGGAACATACACACAGTGGAATACTATGCAACACTAATGAGTCACATAGAATCTGCAAAACATCACATAATGTGGGTGAACTTGGAGGACATTATGCTAAATGAAATAAGTCAATTCCAGAAAGACAAATATTGTATTAGTTCACTATTGTAAAAAATCAAGGAAAGGTTTATATGTGGAAGGAAACTTTGTTGCTTACCAGGGGTGGGAAAGGTGGGGAGGGGACACCCTGGGCTTCAGCTCTGCCTCCTGCTCCTGGCCCACTGAAGCTACAGGCATCTCTTCATTCAGGCAGCTACCAGCTGCTGAGACTAACAAGCCCAAGGTTGACAAATAAAATGGCATAGTCCCAATGTTACCAAACAATATGGCAGACCATTGATTTAAGTTCATTGAGAGTCCCAAGATCAGCAGAGCATGGCAGGCTGCTGAACAATGACTAGACTACATGCAAGGTTCAATCATGCCATAAACTAAGCTAGAGACCATACCCAAAGCTGCTTCTTACATACAGGAAGCAGACCATATACCCAAAGTAGCTACTCAGCTGCTTGTGGTAAATCCCACCATGGAGGTAATTGCCAGTCTCATCATGGGGAATAACTACCACCAGCCGCTCAGCCACTAAACCAGGGCCAGCCATGTTGACACACTACCTTAACTACCACACTGTCACACAAAGTTATTTACTTTATGGACTAATTCAGTAAGGAGTATAACATTAAAACAATTCTGAGCTGGTAAGCAGTAAGATTCACATAGAGACATAAGATTAAAAAAAAAACAATGAAAGGTTTTTGCTTATATTTTACTATAAAGATGAGGATACCTAGGGAGGTAAAATGACTTGCTCAATGTTGTAACTAGTAGTAGAACCCTGGTCACCAAGTTTCCAGTCTAGTACAGCCAGTTTCCAGAAAGAACCCATAATATCTGTTCACCTTTCCCTTTGTGACTGTTGGGTAAAGAGGTAGTTAATTTTTCTCTGTATTACTAATAACTCCCAAGGCTATAACACACACACCCAGGAATGGTGACTCAGGGAGGAACCAAGACCTGGACTTACATGATGCAGTACAAAGCACCTTAGGACTACCTTGCCCTAATTCTCACTATATTTTTGCTTATGTATCTGCTTGATTCCCTGTTTCACAAGAGTAAGATTCACATCTCATCAAAGAAGCTAGCTTAAGATTATGTAACAGATGCAAATGGCATGCTGGTTAAGCATGTATATGTACACTTTCAGGAGTTTTAATTCAGTTGATATCCACCACTGAATAGCCGGAAGAAAATTTAATGAAAGATGGCTTCATCCTATAATTAGAAAGGATCCTTTTTGTAACTTTTTTCCAGACCAGTCAATCAATCCTTCAAAAATCTTTAACTCACATAGTGGCATAGGAAGTGTTCACAGTAACTGCAGACACACACACACACGTCATTTTGGGAATACTTTCTGAGAGACAAATAACTACCTGGGAAAAGTCTTGCTAGACGCCATCAGATCTTATAAAATATACCCAATGTAATATAATTATGTCAACGACACATTGACACAGTCAGTCAAAGTTTAAAATAGAAAGAGGTAAGAAAAAGAGCCAGTACAAAAAGAAATACGGCCCTTCTAGGGCACTAATACATGTTATAGCTACTTGGATTTCCCAAAAGGCAAATTTTCAAATAAAATAAGTGAACATTAAAATAAAAAAAAAAAAAAACCTCTCAACAATTTCTAAGTGACTAATGGTGAAAATAAAATGAGTAAGTACAAAGTATAAACAAATCTACAGATTTCTGAAACACCATAAAAATTATATTTTGCTTTAAAAAAGCAAAATGCTTAAGAGATTATATTATTTAAGTTAGAAATAACAGCACATACATTAATGATATTTGAATATAAAATATTTCCAGTAATATAAATTAGAGGTAGTATCATTTCTAACTCCTTTTTCACGGGACCCAAACTTTGTAATTATGATCAGATTGCAAATGCTAGGATTTCTAAACAAAGTACTTTTGGTTTCTTTTCATTATTTTAAGATTTCTCCATAGTATGACATTTATGAGTTGGAAGTGACTTGATGGCAATAGGTTTTATGGCATTTATTCTCATAAATGCCTTATCTCAATTTCAAACAGAACAGGGAAAATATGTTTCAATTCTTCTCTCACAATGCTTCTTGGGTTCTGCTTTGCTGGTTCCTAGCCCTTCTTGTTTGGTTTCATATGTCCATAGAGTTTTACAGTGTTAGTTACCAAAAGAATCCAACTGAGAAATTTGGAGGCAAGATCTTTATTCTAACCACTAATGTATGAAAAAAGGCTCACCCATTTATAAAGGCAGGATGATTCATTAAGAATTACTAATAAAGAGAATTTGTCCTCTGAGAATAGTTCAAAACAGTCTAGCATGATGAATAATTGGCTTTTGTTAATTCTAAAACATAATAACGATCTGACTTAGCTGTTGAATTAATGATAGCTCTAAAAGGCATTTAATCTTTAAAATCAATGTATTCTGATAAGATTTTTTCATAATAATATTTGCTCTTCTTATTTTAAAAATTCTCACATGACCTTGTCAAGTTATAGACTAAATAATCTTATTAATAAAAATTGGGGTCAATAAATTTTTCCAGACTAGTCAATCCTTTAAATATCTTTTAACTGATATAGTGGCATAAGAAGAAATTTCCAAAACACTTGAGAAATATGCATTACATAATATATAGTCAGTTGTTGTTGTTGTTGTTATGTGCCGTCAAGTCAAACCCGACTCATAGCGACCCCTCCTTGGGTTTCTGAGGCAGTATCACTACGGAAGTAGGATTGCCCAACCTTCCTTCCGAGGAGTGGCTGGTAGGTTTGAACCGCCAGCCGTCTGGTTAGCAGGCAAGTGTCTTAGCCACTATGCTACCAGAGCTCCCATATAGTCAGTATGACCTCAATATTTAGGTAGCAACCAAAACGTTTTCCAGTGTTTTTGCAAAAAAAAAACCCTAAATTATCTATTATGATTTATATTCTACTGTAATGTACTCAATTTACAAATTCTAAACAATTCTCTGGCTTTTAATTTAGCTTGGATGAGTGCATACAAATTGAATAGAAATAAAATAAGATAAAATTTCCTTTCCTATCTTTGATTTTGTGGAGGAGAAGCAGAACATTACATGATAATTTTACAATATGGACTTTAATTGCCTCAGTTTGCTGGCAAAACTGGGAATTACCAGCAGACAATTACCAGCAGTAATATCCTCTACCTGGTCAGGTAGAGGATATTACTTTTTGAAGCTCATAAATATATAGGAAAAAAAAAAAAATCAAGAGGTCATGACTAATGTTCAGTTTTCATGATATCCCCTGAATTACATTTTGTGTCATTATAATGCCTCAAAGTAAACCATCTATGGTCTAGGCTGGTAAATTCATAAACTAGTAATTTTGCCATAAAAATTGTCTTGATTGTCACTAACATAGTTTTCAATTTTCAGTGAACACTGTGTGTCAAAAGCATGTATCCTCTCCAAGCCAAAATTAGTAATGTTAGCACTTGATATTTACTATTTTGTCTTTTACAAGGCCTCATATATACTGATTTTTGTTGAATTCTGTTAGTTTGCATAATTTTGTATGATTTATTCACAGAACACAGGGTAGTAGTTTTTAAAATACTCATGGTTCAATTCAGAAAACTAAACTGACAGTTCAATTCATTTAATAAAAATCTGAAAACCTACCCATGTGCCTGGTTCTGTAGCTAATTTTTAACAATTATAATAGATTCATATTTCATTAATGCAGTTCTGGTAAAGGAGTTAACAGGGCTAAAATGTCATATTATTTAAACTCAGAAAGTTGGGAAAAAAATTACCTAACTTTCGCAAAGCCTACATTTGACATTAGCCTCAGAACACTGTGTCTCCCTAACAAACTGCTAGGCTTTTAGGTGCCTGTCTTGAGAAACTAAAATGTCACTGGAGATTTCAAGAGTCTTATATTTCTGTACTTCATAAAAGCATGCTTTTCCAAGCATTTCTATGTCTTGTTGACATGGAAGAAAGCAATGCTATATATGTGTGCAACCTTCTGAGGTCCCTTTTAGATGTAAATTTCTATGTCCTATAGTATTTGCAGCAAAGAAATAGGCACATTATAGTTAAAAAATCAGAACTTTTGGCCCATACATTTAAAATTCTAGGATGAGCTCAGCAAACAGTTTTGCTGTACTCTCCAAAGTGCCTAGCACGCTGCTGAGTACATGGAAAACTCCCAATATCTTTTACTGATTTATTAAAAGGAAATTTCTGCAGCTTAATCAGAGCTTTAAAATAGAATTTTGAGACTTATAAGCCAAAATGAATATTTGATAAAAAGTACCAAGGCCTTAAAACACTAAGTACCCAGGGTCTTACCTTAGAATTTGATATCATTATGCTTGATTTTATAGTGTTCATACAATTCAAGAAGTAGATAAGTAAACTTATGGTTTATTTAATAGCATGTATCAGATCCAGAACAAGAATTAGGACTCAGTTCTGTTGAGAACAAAGAATTTCACCAGATCCACCAAAAAGATAGTTCCTTTTACAGACTGAGAAAAATATAAGTGGTTTAGATTTAGGATTGCTGGAAATCATCTTATTCCCAGTCTCCACAAACTTAAGTCTTTGAGAGGAGAAGGTCTCTTGGGGGTATGTACATTATGAAGAGAAAGAAATGTCCACCTTTAGCAGGGACCTAATGCCCTTGGTCAGATATCTGCAAGACATGGGAAATGGCAATTTCCTATGAATAAAGTGTATTTACTGAAAATAGGCATGGTCCATATATACAGGGACTCTTTGAATAGCATACATTTAGTTATACTTTTCTTTATGTTTAAAACTTTTCATTTCAAAATAAAAATGTTATTACCTTTCTTGCTTCTTTTATCATCTTCCGAATAGTTTCCTTTATTGTAAGTAGCTGTGCTCTTGGTGGATGAAAAAGGAGGTCTATATGGGTGCCCCCTAGAAGTCCAGGCATCACATATGGCCAGCCCAAGTCAAGGTTTGGAGCTTCCACATCCGACTCAATGGGCCAGTATGTCCCAGAAGATGAGGTATCATCATAGGAAGTATCAGTACCATATATTGTACTTTGTGGAACTTTCTGGACATTTTTCAAAATATAATTAATTTCTTCTTCAGCTAGAAATTCTGAAACTCGTTCCTTGGCAAGAAATTCTTGGTATGCTTGTATTCCATGTTCAATCAGAGTGTCAACAGCTACCCGATACCATTCCTTGTAGTGAGGCTCAATGTAGTTGTCTGATTTACACTCATCATTCAGTGAGGAAAGCATTGATGAGGTCTCCATGCTTGCAAGTGTTTGACAAGAGCACATTCAAATGTCCATTCGTGGTAATGAGAGGTATCTGGTTGTTTGAAAAGAAGAATTCAAGATCAGTTAGAATTCTGCAATCAAATATTTTCTGATACATGTCAACTACTTATTTTAACATTTACTTATTTCCATTATCATGAATTTAAAATAACATATATTTGACAAGCAAAATGACATTAATAGCACCACAATTCACCTATCTATCACACACACACACAAAAAAAGGTAAACATTTCTTTTCATAGACCACTGGTTGATTTCCCTTTCTTCTGCTTTCATCTTTTCACCTAAGATACCTTGCTTCTCTGACATCCAGAAAGCCCATCCTTCTTAACTTTAACCTGGGACTAAACATGGAGGTATCCATTTCTGTAAACTTTTTTGGTTTTGGTTTTCAATAATTTAAAAATATAACTAGAATGAAATCAATGTGTGGACAGCCACTAATACAAGTTTTTACTGTGTACTTGTACTGAGCATAATAATGTGCTAAAAACAAAACCAAACTCACTGCCATTGAGTCGAATCCGACTCATAGCCATCCCTCCTTGGGTTTCTGGGCGGTATCACTATGGAAGTAGATTGCCCCATCATCCTTCCGCGGAGTGGCTGGTGGGTTTGAACCACCAGCCTTCTGGTTAGCAGTCAAATGCCTTAGCTAGATGAAATACATAAGCACAAATCACCTGCCTTCCAAGAATTTATTAATTTAGTTGAAGAGACAAAATGTACAGATAAAACAGTTAACATTTTGAATAAAGCAATACATTGCGAAGGGCCAAAATGAGAAGTGCCTTTATTCAGCACTTTAAAAATGAAAGCAAGTAAAGATCACTATGGAATAAGTGAGTTATAGATAGCTCCACACAGGGTCTGGGTCTCAGCTGAACCTGGGGCCATGAGTAAGAATATGACCTGAAGGTAATTATACAACTGTCAACTGCTTTTCTATATACCAGCAATGAGCAGGTAGAAAGAATGAATATTGGCATCCCACACAAGGGAAAACACAGAAAAGGAATGAGCTTGGTACATTGAGGAGTCAGCAAAAAATGATCTGCTAGACATCATTTACTAAGAGTAGGAGATAAAATTAAATAAGATGGAACCAGGTATAAAGGGATACTGGATATCTTTTGTGACACAGCAAAAGTTATATTTAAAACAATTAGTCTGACAGCAGCAGAGGAGTGGAGTAGAGTCTTTGAGCATATAAACATTCAATGAAGAAATGCTGAGAATATTCTGAAAATGGTTCATAGAAAAAACTCCTATGATTTGAGAACATGACCATGTACAAGTGATAAAGAAATTTAAGACTTCAAAGATACATTTCTGTTAGCAATTTAAATCTGCCTATCCAAGCTCACTGTCAATCTCTCACAATGTCCACAAAATATTATTCATTTACTCACTCATCCACGGTGTGAGATTCTCTACTGGACTTTATCTACATCAGAGAAGAAAAAGCCCACTCTTCTGAAGTCATGATCTCCATTGTGTGAATCCAAAGTACAACTCTATGATGTGCTGTAAGCACTGGTAAAATGCTGATTTGACAAAAATCATCTTTGCTAGTTACCCTGCCCAATATAATAATTTTCTATTTAAATAAGTCTTTCAGGTTTTGTGATCAGAAATTCAAATCTGATTTGGGAGAGGATCCCAGGAAACAAGTACCGTGTATTGAATCCTTAGGCCAAAGTAAGTAATGAGAGTCACTAGATAATCATAAAGAACTCCAAGTCCTGATGGAATGGACAACAGTTTTGCTGGGGAACCAAGGAGTCAAAAAGATCCATCATGCATTAGGGCAGAACTAAGGAGCATGGAAAACAAGGGACATCTCACTTCACTATATTCAAAAACAAAAAAAAACTCACTGCCATCAAGTCGATTCTGACTCATAGCTACCCTCTTTGTGTTTCTGAGGTGGTAAATCTTCACTGAAGTTGATTGCCCAGCCTTCCTTCCATGGAGTGGCTGGTGGATTTGAACTGCCAATCTTATGGTTAGCAGTCAAATGCCTTAGGCAGTGGAGACAAATCCATCCCGGGGCTCAGAATTTTCACAGAGAATGCCCAAGAGTAAACGCTAAAGATTCAATCTCAGTATAAAAACAGAACATGTATTTTTCTATTTCTTGGAGAACCCTCAGCTTGTGTCATAACTTGATTCAAGTCTAGGCAAAAAGAGCTGTCCTTGGGTACTACTAGACTCTGAGTTAAGGTTCTGGAGTTCCGGAGTAGGAAGGCTGTGTGCCTACACCAAATGTTATAATGGTAGAGTCTGCAGAAAAATACTCTCACTCCTCCTTGTACAGAAGGAAGAACACTAAGTTGATCGGCTAGTGTGAAAGCTATGGCATGGAGAAACATTTTTTTTTAAAATTATTATTACCTAATAAACTTAATCTATTCATATGCACAAGGGATACATGCTGAAATTCTCATAAATTTTTCAATCATTGTATAAATCTTCATCTTCTTCTTGTTAATCACATTTCATTCCAGTTCAGTGGTTCTCAACAAGGGTGATTTGCTCCCACACCAGGGGCTATCTAGCAATGCCTGGAAATAATTTTGATTGTCAGGACGGGTGGTGAGGTATGCTTATTGCTGTTGTTAGTTGTCTTCAAGTCCATATCTAATGTACAGAGGCCAGAGATGCCACAAAATATCTTACATGGCACAGGATAGCCTCCTCCACAACAAAGAACCATTTGACCCAAAACGTCAATAAGACTGAGGTTGAAAAATTTTCAAGTTGCTTATTTATACATGACATCATACTATTAATTAACAATCTTTTCAACATTCATAAAAGTCCTTTTTTGACCCTAGTACTGATTTTAACAGGAGCTCTGGTAGCATAGTGCCTAAGGCACTTGACTGCTAACCAGACGGCTGGCGGTTCAAACCCACCAGCCACTCCTTGGAAGGAAGGTTGGGCAATCCTACTTCCGTAGTGATACTGCCCCGGAAACCCAAGGAGGGGTCACTACGAGTTGGGGCCAACTCGGCGGCAAATAACAACAACAACTGATTTTAACAATGAAGTCAAGTTCTCATTCATTTGATTTAAACTATCCTTTTTTTAAGGTTTAGTGAGGTACAGTTTTCATTTGATAATTCTGGCCCAAGAAGGTACAACCACCCAATGACAACATGAAAACTGCATTTAGTATTTGTAATTATTAAAAATGATAGATAACTATTAATGCTAATAAAAATTCAAAGTTTTCTGGGCACTTATTCCTTTCCTTAATTTTTATATTTAGCTATTGATTTCCTATAACATGTGATACTAAAAGCCTGAGACCTATTTGGAATTTAATGCATAATCTTCTTAAAAAAATTGTATTAATTTCTGAGCTTTGTCTATGCAAATAATACTCTGAAACTGTAAAAAACAAAAAGTCATTTTGAACTATGTGTAAATAAGAAATCATAAAAGAGGTATCAAAAGGACTGTAAAAGAAAAATAAAACCACAAGGACATTAATGGAGAGTTAATTATGAAGAAAAAAAATTGAAAATGAGAAAAAAGTAAAACACTATTGGACTCAAACAACAATGCAAAATACAATGCAGAAAACCACAAAACCAAAGCATAAGAAAAATGCAACAACCATGAGCACCGAGGAGAAAATACTGTTAAAAAAAAAAAACTAAGATACGAAATAAAGACAGTTGATATTGTCCTGCTGTCTTCCCACTCTCTGGAGACGCTCACTTATATAATAGGAGTTGTTTAAAAGGAATACTTGTGAAGGAACCATCTACAAACAAATTTTAAGAGAGAACAACAAGGCAATGGTGCTTATCTAAATGAGTACTGCATAAAACAACATCTGTATTTAGTTACAGATTTAACAAAGCACTCTCTAGAGTCCAATCACTGCACATTTGAAGGGCTTTATTTGAGGACAAAATTAATTGGGTATGACTTTAAATATATGAAAAATGCATTGTTTTATTAATAATCATTAACATGTCCTCTAAAGTATAGTGTTTTCATACATGATATTGAGTTAATGCAGAGGAAAATAAAATTCTGCCAAAATGTATAAGCTGGGCAGACCACTATGCTCATCCACTACTTAGAAACACATTTCAGAAAATAGCCTTACAAAGTATGTGATTCAAATTCATGTCTCAAAAACATTACAAATTGCATTCAATATTCAGTCTTCAGCACCATTTGTGGAGAGTGTAAAATTCTCAATGTTAAATCTGTAAGTACAAAGGATATAAAAGCAGGTATAACAAATTTTCATTCCTGAAACTATGGCTCTTGGACACCATTCACACCTGGAACCAAACTCACTCCCTGTGGCTCAATTTTCAGCCAAACAATAGACAGATCTATAAGATGAACAATAACCAAGGAGGTGGTGTTGTTGTTATGTGCCGTCAGTCCGCCGACTTGACACATAGGACCCCTCCTTGGGTTTCTGAGGCGATATCACTATGGAAGTAGATTGCAAACTCCTTAAAACCACCCACCACAGATCAAAAGGGCACCATTTGCTCAGGGATAAAAAGCTCAGAAGGCAGGAAAGGATAGGAACGAAGGGCAAATGGTAAGGGAAACACAAGAGGAAGTGGGAAGAGTGCTACAGCACTGTGGGCGTTACAATCAATGTCAGGAATCAAAATGTGTATGTATTGTTGAATGGAAAACCAATTTGCTCTGTAAATTATTCACCCAAATCACAATAAAAAGTTTAAAAAAAAAGGATTCCAATTCATGGGCTACTCTGGAAAACAAAAATAAACCTGGATTATATAATGCAGCAATTGTATTCTTGTGATATATTCCAGAGAAATGAAACTTACGTTCACACAGAAATCTATACACGAATGTTCAAAGCACCTTTATTTGTAATAGCCTCAAATTGGAAACAACGCATGTGTCCTTTAACAGGTGAATATTAAATAAACAGTGATGCATCCATACTATGCTGCTGTCAAGTCAATTCTGGTTCATGGCAACCCCATGTGTAGAACAAAACTATTCCTTAGGATGTTCAAGGCTATGACCTTTTGGAAGCAGACTGACAGGCCTGTTTTTCCAGGTGCCTCTGTGTGGGTTCAAAACACCAGCTTTCAGCTAGTAATCAAGCGCTTAAGAGTTTGTGCCAAATAGGAACTCCTCCTATACAGCAATAAAACAAACTACCTGGATAAATCTCCAGAGAATAATGCTAAGTGGAGAAGGGAAAAAAAAAAAAAAAAAAATCTGTCCTCAAAAGTTCCATATTGCATGACTCCAAATCTATAACATTCTTGAAATAACAACATTCTAGAAATGGGGAATAGGATTGCCATGGTCAGGAATAGCGTGGAGGCAGAAGAGATGTGGCTGCTGCTCCAGAAAGGCAACAAACAATAGGGATTCTTGTGGTGACAGCATTGTCCTGTATCTTGACTGTATCAATGCCAATATGTTGGTTGTGATAATGTGATAGTATATTATACTTTTACTAGATGTTACCAAGGGGGAAACTGGGTAAAGAGTACAAGGAATATCTCTGTATTATTTCTGCCAACTATAATTATCTCAAAATAAAAAATTTAATTAAAAAAATTATATTGAGGAATAATTTCATATGCCTTGGATAGGGGGAAAAATGTGTATCACAGAGCATAAGCTGGTCTCTACATTGAGAACACCAGGGTTCAAACCCAGGTTGTAGACAGGTAACGTAATGTCCACACACCTCAATTTCAACATGTATAGAAAGGATAACAATAGTATTCATCTCACTGGGTCATTTTAAGGAATAAATGAGGTAATGCACATAAGTGCTTAGCTTTTAACATTATTTGTTTTTGTTAAGTGCTGTCGAGTCAATTCTGACTCATAGCAACCCTACGCACAACATAACGAAATACTGCCCAGTCCTGTGCCATCCTCACAATTGTTGCTATGTTTGAGCCCATTATTGCAGCTACTATGTCAAACCACCTCACTGACAGTTTTCCTCTTTTTCACTGACTTTCTACCGAGCATGATGTTCTGGTTACCTAGCACTGCTCTGACAGGAATATACCACAAATGGGATGGCTTTAACAAAGAGGAGTTTATTCTTACAATTTGGAGGTTTTAAATCCAAGTTCAAAGTGCCAGGCGCTAGGGGCTGGGTGAAAGCCCCTCAGCCTTGGGCTTCAGCTCTGCCTCCTGCTCCCCACCCACTGAAGCTAGAGGCTTTCCTTTACTCAGACAGTTGCTGGCTGCTACAGCTGACAAGCCCAAAGTTGACAAGTAAAAAGGCACAGTACCGATGTTACCAAACCACACAGCAGACCATTTAATCTAGTCCACTTAAAGTCCCAAGGTCGGCAGAGCATGGCAGGCTGCTGAACAACTACACAGCTACATGCAGGGTTCACGGTGCCATAGCTAGAGACCATTCCCAAAACTGTTTCTTATATATGGGAAACAGACCACATACCCAAAGCAGCTACTCAGCTGCTCCAAGAGATTCCACCATGGAGTTAATTACCAATCTCACCATGGAGAATAACTACATTCAACTGCCCAGCCACTCAATCTGGCCCAGCCAAGTTGACACACAACCACCACACATCATGCCCTTCTCCGGGGATTGGTCCCTCTTGATAACATGTCCAAAGTATGTAAGACAAAGTATTGCCATCCTCCGTTCTAAGGAGATTTCAGCAGTACTTCTCCCAAGACAGATTTGCTCTTTACTCTTGCAGTCTATGGCATATTCAACTGCAATATAAAGCAAACAGCCAAATATAGTCTCAATTTGTTTATTATTCCTGATCTGAGAAGATTCACTATTAAGACTGCTAAAATAATAGGTCAGCAGTAAAATGCTCCAAAGAGAAATTACAACTATCTTAAGTCACAAATAGTCTGAGGCTGTAATTACATAATATGCAGTTGACCCAAAGTCAGGACTTTGACCAAAAGAAATAAAAACAGGATCACACGTGCTAGTATTGTTGCAGTCCTTTTTCCATTCTCTTACAATGTTTCCATTCAGTTGTGGAATAGATATAATCACTGTATGTTCAAACCTTAAAGAAATGAAAATAAAGGAACTTGATTAAAAAGAAAAAAATTCCATCCAGAAATTATTTCAAGTGTTCTTTTATAGTTTATGTGATACTACAAAATCAGTTCTCTGACATAACCACAAAGTTAAACAAATTTCATTAAGGACTCTACCTCCTTTTGTATACTTTCAAATATTGAAAAAAACAATTTCTCAAATCAGTAATTTTTTTTTCAGAGACTGACTTCTAATTTTTATCAACATGTCTACCTACAGAATATGAGAACATGTTTCATGAAGAACTGTTTCAGAATCTCTCTGTCTTACAAAATCATAATCCACGGTCCACAAGAGTTATAAAGCATACATCTCTTCTTCAAATTTTTAGCTGCAAAGATTATGTTTGAGTTTGAAACTGATTACCAGAATTTAGTAATTCTAGTAATCTAATTTTCAGCAAGTCACAAGGTGTCAGGTGCAAACATCACCGTATGGTGAATACCAACTGAATTGCCTATCTGATCAAACTCGCTCAAAGACAAATCTAAATATTTCCAGTTCACTTCATAAATTAAAATGGAAATTCCACTTGCTCAATACTCAAACATTTCTCAAATCCATTAATTTCCTTTAACTGAAACAAAATATTGGGGGGATGGTGATAGTTATCACTTTCACACCAATACAATTCCAGGTTGTGTTCAAGTGGCTGTTACCCAATATATTTGCCATCCTTGGTCTACACTATAGAGATTTTAGATATTGGAAAAATATAAAGACCCCAAATATATGTTAATGACCTTAAAACATTCACTATCATTTGGAAACATTAATTCCTGTAGAGAAATCTATGAGAAAAACAATATAAAAATTATATCCTGAGAAAGCTTATATTCAATAACCAAATTTTAGAGAAGTGTTCTATGTATTGGACAAAACAGAAGTGAAATTGAGACACACACATGTTTTACCAACAACTGAACTAGTCCTTAATTGCACTGTTATATCATTGGTAGTGCAAATGCTCCAATGAATGGAACAAGATTGTCCTAATAGAGGTGTATGTCATGTCATGCCTAAATACTCCATTCTTGGCCTGGTCATCATCAATACATATAACAATCATTTGGATGAACAAATCAATAAGCATTGATATAATTTGCAGAAATTAAAAACAGCATATATGTCCCATGCCAGAATCAATAAGCAAAATGATCTTAAAGTGGGGAAATAAACCAACATCAAAAATAATAAATACAATTACAATTATTTAAAAATTTGAATTTAGACTAAAAATTAACTACCCAAGTATAAGATTGGGCAAGATTTTGGGCAGAAGACACCATGAAGAAGAGTTGGAAAATGGGAATGTTTAGCACAAAGAGAATACCATGAGACACATATAAGAATGAGTTTCAGTTACATGAAAGTCTGCCAGGGGAGTGGAAGCATTTTAAGGGCCAAATGTCAATTCACAGGTTAGCAGAGTGGCATAGTAGGTCAGAGTCCAGCTCTAATATTAGACTACTCAGAATTAGAATTAAACTTGTTGGTTGTAAAATCTTGGTAAAAAGTTTCATGGATTGAAGTCTCATGTTCCTCACTTGGAAAATGGTTAAAACAGTAGTACTGGCTGCAAAGGGTTTATATAGAGACTAAACAAGATAACAGTCCTCAACACTACTTGCCATACCAAAAAAACCAAACCCACTCCTACCAAGTAGATTCTCAGTCACACTGACCCTACAGGACAGACTATAGGGTTTCCAAGGCTGTAATTCTTTATGGAGGTAGACTGTCTCATCTTTCTACCATAGAGAAGCTGGTGGGTTCAAATCAGCAACTGTTTGGTTAGCACCAGAATGCTTTAACCACTGTGCCACCAGGCCTCCTATCTGCCAACACTAAAACCTTGTTAGGTTGTAATATAAGAATGTAATATTATTTAACAATATGATTATGTGAAACAGAAAGGAAACCCCTCTTTCTTATTTTCTCATTGAGAAAATCAAGCAGAAGAAATCCTGTATGTAATCAAACAGAAGACATACTTTTGGAAAGATTTCTAAAATATTTAACAAGCTGGGTTCCCAGGGCACCCTTAGCTTCAAAACACTTAATAAAAAAAAAAAAAAAAAAAAAACCTCACTGCCATCGATCGGATCCCACTCATAGTGACTCCTTCTTGGGTTTCTGAGGCAGTATCACTAAAGATGCAGATTGCTCACTCTTTCTTCTGAGGGGTGGTTGATGGGTTTGAACCACCAGCCTTCTGGTTAGCAGTCACATGCCTTAGGCACTATGCCACCAGAACTCCTAGATATTTTGCTTCTGAAAAGATCTGTACTACTCACAGACTTAATGATTTTGCTTGGAGATAGGAGGAGACTAAGAAAAGTGCTTCTTAACTTGTATGACAGGAACTGCCTACTAACTTCCTTCCCAATTTCTCCAGGTCAGCCTTCACAGCTAAGCTTCATTTCTATGAAGTGAAATCTAAAACATTAGCCACACCCATGCTCACATGCAAAAACAAGAATGTCAAAAGTTGCCTCTAGCAGGGTTTCTAATCCAGTACATTCCAGTTTGATCCTGAGATTTTGATGCTGAGAATTTGCCTTTTCACCCTAGCTATACTGAGTCTGAATCTGCATTTTACTAAGATCCCCTTTACAAGAATCTACAAGATCTACAAGAATCCCTGGGGATACAGATACAGATACTGATTAAGTACATCAGGGGAGAAAAGGCAAATTCTCAGCAGGAGATCAAACTGGAAGGAACTGGTCTGAAGCCCTGGTCTCTAGTGGTTTTAACAGCATGTGAAAATGCTTATGGTACTATGCTATGTGGATACAAAGCAGGCTGCAAAATTACAATTAAAGAAAATTCACTGAAAGACAAAACAACACCAAAATAATAACAACGAATAGTTGTCTCTGACTGGTGATGCTATCGGTGATTTTTATTTTTGTTAAAGCCACTTTTCTATATTTACCAGATGTTTATCAATAGTGTGTATTATTCTGCCATGGAGAAGAAAAACTTGTTTAAAAAGCACTTAGATCATTATTTTTAACTTTAAAATATCTATCTCATTTCTCATTCATATACTAAAACCAAAACCAAACTCACTGCTGTGGAGTCAGACCCGACTCATAATGACCGCTCCTTGGGTTTCCGAGCCAGTATCACTACAGAAGTAGACTGCCCAATCTTCCTTCTGAGGAGTGGCTGGTGGGTTTGAATGACCAGCCTTCTGGTTAACACTCTAAGGCCTTAGGGACTACGCCACTAGAGTTCCCATTCATGTACTAAGTTGATTGTAATAAGTAATTCAAAACCTTGCATATAAAACAGTTTAAAAATTCTTACACAGACCCAAGAACAAGTACAGGATATCTAACTACAAACTAAAGCTATATGGGTAAAGAAGCCAAAAATTAAAATAACTAGAAGAGCTCAATTAGGACTTAATTATGTACTTAATACATAAGCAGCCTTCATGGTACAAGTGGTTAAGCAGCTCAGCTGCTGACTGCTAACCATAGAGTCAGTGATTCAAACCCACCAGTGCTCCACGTGGCAGTCCATTTCCATAAAGAAATGTCTTGGAAACCCTATGTGGCAGTTCTATGCTGACTTATAGGGTTGCTGAGTCAGAATCTCTGTGAGGCAATTGGTTGGTTGGGTCACTGATACACAGAGACATCAACACCCACTAGAGCTTCATTAGAGGCCCTGCTAAAAGGCTCCCACAGCAAATCCTGCACATGTTATCACTTAAAACGCTTTATTTAAATGCATCATTATCATTCTCTGCCTTCTCCACTAGATTATGAACTCTGTAAAGCCAGAGATTGTGTTTATTTAGCATAATTCCGAATGCTCAGTTAAATACTAAATTAACTTGTTGTTGTTGTTGTTATGTGCCATCGAGTCAAACCCGACTCATAGCCACCCCTCCTTGGGTTTCCGAGGCAGTATCACTACGGAAATAGGATTGCCCAACCTTCCTTCCGAGGAGTGGCTGGTGGGTTTGAACTGCCAGCCGTCTGGTTAGCAGGCAAGTGTCTTAGCCACTATGCTACCAGAGCTCCCAAATTAACTTATAGTAATAAGTTAATTTATAGTAATAACTTATATATACTTGTTAAATAATAAGCTAATAATATACTGCCTTCATAACTCAAGGAAATGGAATGAGGGTTGATTAATGTAGGATAGTCCAGGAAATGCTGATGTATAATTAAAAATAATAATAGTAGTAATATCTATGCAGAACTTTTTAAGATTTAAGCATTTATTTGTGTTAATTGGAGGTTATTTTTTTGGTCATGCAAAATACCACTCATTTGTAAAGGGCTCTGAAAAGAACACTTGATAAAGTTAGGTAAACCAATAGATCTATATTAAAAAAAACACAAATACTAATTTCAAATGAACATTTTATCAGAATAGAGATGCTATAAAGTGTCTTTGAGGATGTGCCCTAAAATGTGCATTTTGTAGTGTTTAATTATGTTAAAGTCATTCTACAGGCAATCGCTCAGCATTTATATTAATCTTAATGAAATAAAGTTCTAAGTCTTGTGCTTTTCAACTCAAGTGGTGATACAAATTAACTGGAAAGCATCACTCATTTTTCCTGTATTTCTAGCATCAGTTCTGTTATTTCATGAACTTATTTAGAAGGAAGAAAGGATTCTTTGACTATTTAAATGAATTATGATTATAAACACTTAACATGAAATTGGAATAAACTATACATCCCAGAGCAAGTTTCAGAAGTTGAAGCCTATATTTTACAACTTGATAAAACAGAGCAACTTGAGGCTTAAATTTATCTAAGACATCCTCCAACTTTGAACCCATATTCTGATTTCAAGAAGAATGTACATCTCTCTCTCTCTACTTTAAATTGATTTAATACAGGGGCACCCCAATAACTCAATCAGTAGAGACTCTTACATTGCTTCAATCAGCCAATTTGTGGTGGGCAAAACTTCTAACAGGATCTGCTTTTCTTGAGAATGGCACATTGCTAAGGGGAGATGACTTTTAGTATTAATGTCAGTGCCAGAGCTCTCTGGTGCACTGTGGTTAAAACATTGGGCTGCTAACCAAAAGGTTGGCAGTTTGAACCCACCAGCTTCGCTGTGGGGAAAAGATAAAGCAATCTGCTTCCATAAAGATTTAATCCAATAAGGGTCCCAATGAGTCAGAATCAACTGGCTGGCAGTGAGTTTGGTTTGGTTTTTAGAATGTTAGTGTTAATGGTGTCAGAGATCCTGAATGCCTGATTCCAGGATAACAAATAAAATGCTCTGGAGTACAGGAGGCTAAGAATTTTCCTCAAATACTATCAAAGCAACTTTATGATATCAGGACTTGGACTTGGGAGCTCAACTCATCCCTGTCTTCACTCTACTCTTCTCTCTCAATACTCTCTTCCCAGAACAATCTCAACTAGTTTTACAGCTATAAATATCATACAACCACCAATGGCTCACAAATGTCATCTCCAGACTTGACCTCTCTCCTCAGTTCCAGATTCAAATCCAATTGCTTTCTTGAGCTCCCCTCAATGTTTAACTTGTTTTCTTTCTTTACATAAAACATGCCAAGTGAATTCCACCTTAAGGTCTTTGCACTAGGTGTTGCCTCAGCCTAAATGTCCCTTCTTTTCAATCCTCTTACTCAAATAAGTAAGTACTCCTCATAGACATCTTCCAGGCTACTCATTCTAAAGAGAGCCCACCCTCTCTGCTTCATTTAACTTATACCAGTTATCATTATGTGAAATAATCATGGATTTTATTTAATTACTTGTTATTGACAGTATCTCCCTCACTAGAAAGTAAGCTCCACAAAGGCCATTAAACTGGTGCATTCTAATTATCAGCACCTTGTCATAGTGCGTAAGGAGCTCTGGTGGTGCAGTGGTAAGGCACTTGGCTGCTAACCAAAAGATGGGTGGTTTGAATGCATCAGCCACTCCACAGGAGAAAGATGAGGCAATCTGCTCCTATAGAGATTTACAGCCTTGGAAAACAATGGGGGTCGCTCTGAGTTGGAATTGTCTGATGGCAGTGAGTTTGGTTTGGGTTGGTCCTATTGTTTATTACGTATTTTGAGTATCACTGTTGTTTTGGATGTCACCAAGGAATCAGAATCTACACTAGGACAATTGGTATTTGTTTGCTTGTTTTCTTACATAACAAGTCTTTTGAACCTCTGCTCATCTCTGTCCTCATTGTAAATTCACAAAGGAGAAAATAACAGCGATCTCTCTACCCCCTCACTTGTTCGACTTGCCTCTCCTCCTCACTTCACAAACTCCTGAATACCACAGGAAGTAGAGGAGTTCAGGATATTTCAACCTCAGTTTCAGAACCCTAGATTAATTTTATAACAAATAAATGATATATTTGGAATTGAACACCACAGGCAATAAGGGGCCAATGAAGTAAAATGTTGAATATGTGTCATGTGCACTCTTGTCTCACCTTTTGAGCCTAATACTTAAGACAATAAAAAGTCACTCTTATACATGTTGACATTTACAGAGGAAAAGGTGCTGCAGGAAAACATAAAAGAATATGTACTCCAACATGAACTATTAAAGTGACTTCTCAAATTCATCTAACAATAGCAGTGTGTTTCATCTATGAAAAACATGAAAGTCTGCAAATAAAATATCCTAAGACAGTATATCTCACTTAAGTATGTTGGGACAGCTAGCAAAGGTAAAAGTATGTTATATATTGTTGTTGTTGTTATTTGCCGTCGAGTCGGCCCCGACTCATAGCGACCCCTCCTTGGGTTTCCGAGGCAGTTATCACTACGGAAGTAGGATTGCCCAACCTTCCTTCCGAGGGGTGGCTGGTGGGTTTGAACCGCCAGCCTTCTGGTTAGCAGTCAAGTGCCTTAGGCACTATGCTACCAGAGCTCCATGTTATATATTAGAGGCAAGAAAAACAATACTGGACTGCTAAAAAGTACAAGTTTAAAAACAGGAGTAATTATAGGGAAATTATGTAAATTAACACAAGTTTATATAGTTCAAAAACTGAAAAATTATTAAATATTAATAATATATATAGTCTGGGAAATTTTCAGTTTAATTGGGTAAACAAACCAAACTCATTGCCATCAAGTCAATTCTGACTTACAGTGACCCTACTGGTAGCGTAGTGCCTAAGGCACTTGACTGCTAACCAGAAGGCTGGTGGTTCAATTGCACTAGCCACTCCTCATAAGGAAGGTTAGGCAATCTACTTATGTAGCGATACCGTCTCAGAAACCTAAGGAGGGGTCGCTATGAGTTGGGTTCTACTCGAAGGCACATAAAATAACAACTGGATAGAGTATAATTGCCCTGTAGGATGCCTGAGGCATTTGACTGCTAACCAGAAGGCTGGCGGTTCAAAGGCATTAGCCACTCCCTGGAAGGAAGGTTGGGCAATTTACTTCCATAGTGATACTGCCTCGGAAACCCAAGGAGGAGTCGCTATGAGTCGGATCGAACTGGATGGCAGTGAGTTTTTTGTTGCTGTTGTTTAATCTTTATGGAAGTAGAATGCCATATCTTTCTCCCATGGAGCAGCTGGTAGGTTCGAATTGCCAACCTTTCAGTTAGCAACTGAGCACTTTGACCACCATGCCACCAGGGCTCCTAATTTAGTTTAAAAGCCACATAAATAATCAAAAAATCTAAAATAATCCCAATGTCTATGAATTATTTGTTAGTCTCTTCCCTTAGGCTCACCTTTAATTGAGCTTGTTTTGATAACTAAATCACAATGGAAATAAAGTGTTTCTTTTTCAGTTATTCCCCAGAAATTCCCAACAAACTCTGATTAGAAAATTCATCCACATTAGTTCAGAGCTTTTATTCTTTTCTAAATAGTCTTCTTCCTTGGCTTCTCTCATTTGCTATAGAACACTTTTGCACACCAATGTTAACAGGTAAGTAAGATAAAGAAGGTAAGAATTATTTTTACATGTGTAAAATGCTACATGGATTTGCATCAGTGGAGTTGCAGGGCTTGTGGATTATATACGAACAATAACGTGGGTTACCCGATTTTTATCTCCACAATTGGGCTTAATTCCTCTGACAGTGGGACTGCTGCTGTTGTTGTGTGCTGTCAAGTCAAACCCGCCTCATGACTATACTAGGACAAAGTTTATGTTTTGAAAGTTCTAGTCATAGTTGCCTAAACCAGATCTGAACCAGAAAATGTACCTGCCAGCTCCTTTGTTTCACTTTCATTTGTTCTTAAGGCCTGTGTCAGTGTAAGACTGATTTCAAAGGCAGGGCTCCTCTCTTAGTCTCTCTAAATTAACCTTTCCCGAAATAGATGTGGCTAATATTTAGCAATTCCTACAGTATACATTCTTAAGTGGAAAGTCCTTGGCATTTTTCCCACGATGCTATCATTGCTCATGTTACCTAAAACGATTTGTCTTCACTTTGCTTCAATTTTAATCATCTGCTATACCAATCAAGAAAATTGCTCATATAACATAAACTGAATTGTTTATGGGAGAATGGCATCATTATATGGTTATATTAAAAGCTAAGATACTAATTCATTTTTTAACTCAAATAATTAATTATCTAGTCATTTACTAGATACAGTTAAACACCTACTTAGGATGCTCCGTCCTCTTCCCCAGCTTCTTAGGGAATCATATCTTAGATCCCATGGTCTGGGAGAAATTCAACTCTCTCTTCCTTTAAGTTTTTTGTTCTAACACTTCTACATATTAGATTTTATCTGCTAAGTGGGAATAATTAGTACCCTAATTTGGGTAAAAAGCTAGATAAATAATCAGAAAATATAAAATAATCCCAATGTCTATGAATTATTTGTTAATCTTTTCCCTTAGGAATCACTTTTAATCAAGCTTGTTTTGATAACTATAAGTGGGAATAAATCTACTCTATAAACTAATGGTGAATTCCAAATGCCTCCATATAAATAAAACATATTCTGAATCTTGGCTGTGAATAAGTACCAGAGTTACTGATTTCTCAGAGAATATGAAGGTACGTGAATCAGCCTAGTATTGCACAAGTAAGTGATTTTACAATAAAGCACTTTCTATATGACTGTATTTATATATGAACAGACACTTTTTTGCAAATCATTAATAGATACAAAAATTATTGATTCTTGTTAAAATTTTAATTTTCTTTAGTCCCATTTTCCTATTAAGATGTGTTTTCAATAAAAGGTCAAGTATACGTACCAGTAATCCTCTATTTATTCTTCTGAACTTGGGAAAGGCTTTTCTGTATTAGACATTGACACTCAATGTACAAATACTATGATAAACCCAATTTTCAATCCATCAATTAACAAATAATTCAACTTGCTACATAGTGAGGATGTCAGCCTGTCCTTAATTCTGCTTCAATAACACCATTGAACCATTTCATCATGTTATTTGTATAATTATTTAAATATTTCCTTGCAACTAGAACTTCTTTTATAATTTCTTTGAAATGAAAGTCTTGATATAAGCAATAAAATACTTTATCTCATAAATTGAGTATAACTGAGGCACTATAACATGGAAATTACTAGAGATGTCAAAAAAAACAAACCTTAAATTTTAATCAAGTTATTTGTGGACATGTGTTCAATCGTGAAAGAAAAGAACAAAATGAATGAAAATGTATAAAATGCCCAAAATGTGTTACTGAATAATATACATATAATAATATGTATAATATAGTTATACATATTCAAAGTATAACTAAAAATTGTATAATATATTTTAGTTATCAGGGAATAGAATTTATCTTGTAATGTGTAAGTTTATTATTTGACTTTCATAAAATTTAAGTTTTATAGATGTTTTTAAAAAATAGGTACTAATGTAGAGAACTGTACTGATAGAAATGATGGACAGAAAGAAAGACAAATAATTAGACAGACTGAAAAATAGACAAGTATAAGTATGCAATGGGAGTGGAAGAAAACGGAACTAAAAAGAGAAAGGTTGAAAAGGAATGAAAAAAGACAGGAGAAGAGGATTATAAAGAAGGAAAGAAAGAGTATGAAAGGGAAAAGAAGTATGAAGAAAGCAATGAAGGAAAGGGAAGAGATAGACAAGAAGGGACAAAAGGCCAGAAGGAATAAGAAGGGACAAGAAAAAGGAAAGGAGGACAAGAAGAGAAAGCAGGAGAAATGCTGGACTAAAATAAGAATCATGGGAGAAAATCATCAATGGCTCTTTCCTATAAAAACAACTTAGCTTCATTTCATCCTTCTCAAACAAATAACTCAGAAGTTATATGTATTTGAGAAAAACACAATCATTTTAAAACATCAGGAAACAGCTGTTGAATGAGTCAAAGGAAACTAAATATTCAGAGCTATGTGCTATTAAGAATTAAAGCCATTGATATCTGCATATTAATGAAATCCCACACAAACTTCCCATGGTGAATGATTCCATTACAATCATTGAGGTAGAAGATGCCAGTCTTCAATGCTTTGAAAACTGTTCTGGTGGCATAGTGCCTAAGGCACTTGACTGCTAACCAGAAGGCCAGAGGTTGAAACCCACCAGCCACTCCTCGGAAGGAAGACTGGGCAATCTACTTCCATAGTGATACTGCCTCGGAAATTGCAGGAGGGGTCACTATGAGTCAGATCCAACTCCACAGCAGTAACCTTGGTTTTTCTTGGTTTGGTCTTCCTAAATGAGTGATGTCTATAAAATCAGAGAAGCACCTGATGTTTGAAAGAGAGATAAAATCCACTGAAAGAAAAACTTGACAAACATGAGCTTCCTTTGGGGAGATCTTAGTTAACATTATTTTACTGGTACCCACAAGAAGGAGTGACCATAGAGAATTTCAGAGAGGGATGGGACACACTAACGATCACATAGTCCAAACTCTTCATATCACTAATGAAAAACCTGGGAGGACAACAGAATTTAAGCACTATGTCCAAACTCATGACAAACCCAGGTCTACTAATGCTCAATTTCACAAATGAGTAATGAACAAGATCTTCTGAGGAATTCAGAGAAGATGAAGTAAAATACTAAGTTGATTGATCTGATCCATTCATTTCTATAGGTATTTACAAATAATCTTTAGGTACCTAAACTGTGAGCTTCCTAAGATCTAGGAACAATATTGTGTTTCTTTTGAAACATGTATATATATATACACACACACATATATATGCTTAATGAATAGAGTACAAGAGCATAAAATTATAACCTGTAGATATCATCACTGTTACATTTTTTTATAAACTCTTAAAAACTAATCCCCTACCAGTAATTCAAAGATTACATCTGATCCTATGCCAGTATTCAAGAGAGGTTGATCATTACTACTTTAACTTTCCCAGAGATGGGTGCAGTCTACAAATTATACAGCTCAACAGATAAATGTCATGTACCTTTAGGAGACATCTGGCTCTATTCCTAAGGACAGTGTGAAAATAAAACATAATACAAACTAGGTAGTAATTAGATATCCCCAAAGGAAAATGTTCCTCATAATGTTGATGACCATGAAATTCAAGCATTTCCCAGCAAGACATGCATAACCATTGGATATCCCTTGTATTTTGATCATCTCTCCAACCCAAGGTTCATCTTCCCTAGAGGTGCTAAAAATATTCTTTGCTTATATGTGTTAAATATATAACATAAAGTATATATGTTAGCTCCTTGACTCCTACATACACCTTCCACTCCAATACTGGAGTCAACATGCCCCCACTCCATTTCTCCAGATATTCTTTCCACTGGAGCCCATCATTTTCTCAGCTCCTAGCTCAATAGCCCATACCACTCATCCTGCAATAATTGGGGGAGGGGGGGTGTCAACTCCCCTGGGAAGCCTGCTCTACCTTTACAGACTGGCACATGCTAGACAGTGCCCAGACCCACTGGCCACCTGAAATGGAAGGTTTCCTTTCCTGGATTCTCATCTGTCCAGAGAAATATTGGTGTCTTTGATGATTGATGGAATCTAAGTGCTATCTATACAAAATTCAACTCATGGAATCCTTAAAGCTGGTGTGTGTACATTAACCATCATTTAGAACTCTGTTTCCATGGGGGGAAAAATGTATTCAGACTTTCAAATAATAGTCACAAAAAAAGTTGTAAAACACATCCCACTTCCAGATTAGAAATAATTAAATGAACAAGAGTACATTTCAATATTAACAGTAATGTTTTAACAGGATCTGTGAATGGTGAAACATCCCTAGGACATTCACATACTAAAAGTTACAAAGGGACAGACATGCAAACTTACCTAACTAGATAAACAAGGACAACTTATAATTTTGCAAATAATTAGTTAAATTAATCTAAGTGGGGCCTTTTCAAAAGGTCTCCTCAACCTGACTTATGTTTTAGAAGAGGCTGCCTATGGGAGTCACATTTTCACCACAGAATACAGCACACATAAAGCACAACCATGTTACTGCTTGGAAAACTCAGTGCTGTATAATGCAATTAAATGGGAAACAGGTAGGGGAGTTACTGTAGGGGTAAATCATGGTTAAGAAAACATTCTATGAATGAACTTTCAGTGTAAACTATAAGGGGATATGGTAGCAGGAGTATATAATAGAATAATAAAATTAGCCTATCCCAAAAAGAGTTTGGTCAGTTAAAGCAATAAACTCAGGAGAACAATTACAAAAGACATCACTGAATCAGCAGCAGAGGTGTGGTTTGTCTCCATCGACGCAATCCCTTTCGGCAACTGTTCAATGGGTGATGATTCCCACAATAAATTCTGAACATCTGCGGTCTAGAGCCTGCCAGCTTTAGAGGCAGGATCCACCCAGCCCCAGGCAGGCTCTACAGGGTGCAGCCTGCACCCTAAATAGGTGTGTACACCATGTATGCTCAATTCCCAGAGCAAGGGGGTGGGATTTGGAATTGATATGGCCATGCTTATCTTCCAGGGAACTCTAGTGAGAAGAGGAGAAACACAAAAACAAAGACCCCTGCTTCATCCCATTTCACACCATTCTCATTTGGTTATTTTGAATAACCAAAAGGCTCAGCTTTCTCTTCTAGGTCCCTTTCATCACTGCCCCTCTGGCAGTGGCTAGTCAGCACTGATTCAGCCACAGCCCAAGATTTCCCAGGGGCCCAAGCATTTGCTGGGGATGGGAAAATGGAAGAGGGGAGGTGTCTGCCAGTAATCTAGCAGGGTGTCTACTAGTGGGGATTTGGAAATGAGCTTCCGGGCATTACACACTAGCCACCAGCATGTCTTTTTTTCAGCATTCTGGCCCTCTCAGTTCTCATGCCTACTTGTAGGTCAGAGAAACCTCTTCCTTCACTCTATGCACAGCATGGATGACCTCCCCGTTTCCATAACCTCCCAGTCTCCTCACTATAAAGCACTATTGTTTCTTTACATACCCATGATTCCAGCAACTGACACATGCACATTCACTGCCCCCTCATCCACCTCATCCAGGCAGTAATTCTCCCAGCACAGCACAAAGAATAGGCCCAAAGTCTCCAAACACCTTTCCAGTAGTATTCTCTACTAGTACCTACCACTCTGTTCTTAAAGCCACCACAAACTAGAGCAGTGGTTCTCAAACTTTGCTGTGTATCTGAGTCACCTGAAGAGCTATTTATGGACAGGAACCTAGGCTCAGGCCGATCCAAGTTTCAAAAGCACGGGTCTTGACCCACTGGGGTCAGAAATGAGATCCGACACAAATGTAAAAAAAAAAAAAAAAAAGATTTCGTGGAGAAAAACTTTCTCTCGTTTTTTTTTAAGTTCTGCTCCGCACTTGAGATGTAAAATCCACCCACGCCCCTCTGGTGCCTAATCTTTCCAGCTCTTTTCCACACACTTCCTCCCTCGCACTCTCTCTCGCGCGCGTGTATACACACAGACATACACACTCTTGCCCCTCCTCTCCCACCCTTTACTTCCTCCCAGAAAGCTCTTTCGAGCCCCTCTCCACCCGCTTCCTCTCCTGGGGTCCTTAGCAGACTTGTAGGGAAAGGAAAACAAATCCAACTTCCCTGTTCTTCCGGGAACTCCAACCAATCCCGCCTGAGACTTAACTTTGCCAACTCCCAACTTGTCTCACCTACACAATGAAAGAAAAGTGGGAAAGGCAGAGCACAGACCTATGCGCCTGTTGAATTTCTGATCCCGCGCGCTTCCTAGGAGGCCCCTTTCCCTCCCTTCCGCCCCGCACGCCAAAGGTGTGAGCAGCCCCGGGCCCCGTAGCACTCTCACCCTTTATCCCCGCTTGCCAGTCTCCGGCCGCCAAGACCCGGTAGTCGACTGGGGCCCCACTTACGATCAGGAGCACCCGGGAGCAGCGCGCCGCCGCGCCTGCCGCACCACGCCCGCAGCCTAAGTTTGCTTCCCAGGAAGCGACCCGGACGAGGGAGGGCAGGGGGAGTTACCTGCCCAGCGTCAGGTCTGCAGAGGGAAGCTCTTTCCCGCCAGGACCGCGCCTCTTTGGGACTTCAGGCAGAGCTGAGTGAGGGCGGGTTGGGGGACGAGTTGCTACAAGTCCGAAGTCTTGTCACCCCAAACCCCACGCATCCAAAAGCGTCTTGCAACCTGCCTGAACTCAAATACCCAACCCTCTTCCAGCAAAGTATAAAAAAGCTTTTCTTTTCTGTCCTCCCTCGGGAATATAGGGCAGTTACAAGTTTTGACATATCGGCTAGGGCGAGCAGAGACTGGGGAGAACCGGGACGCTCACCTGGGAAGAGGGTAGACCTCTCGGAGTGGGGCTGTAGTCCCATCACTGGTCTTCCTTTGGCTCCGAGATGTATAGAGAGAAGGTCAAGGGGGCCTCGGGGGGAGAGGGAGGGTTGTATTTCTTTCAAGAATTTAGGGCGGATTCAACTCACATAATTCCAATCAGCAGTCAGCAATACAAACCCCTGCCTAATCCGAGTATTTCCACACTTTGAAAGGACCAGGAGGTGAAAGGTGCTTGTGCGTTTATATTCTTATAAGAAGTTCAAATCATCAAAGATTTGATGCCGACTTTCAATTGTTACAGTCCTGACTTGGATAAAAGAACACTATTTAAAATAAGAATATATGCCTGAAGGGCAGGTCATTTTTGCTCGGATACTGTGGAGCAATGTAATGGAAGTAGAACCAATATAATTTGGTTTTACCATAAAATATTACAGCAATTAATAAAATTCATTTTTTATTTCCTTGATTACATCTCAATAAATCTGTGATAAGTATTTATAATACTTTATATAGCCATGTAGTCTTCCAGATTCAGCCATTAGCAGCAAATGTTAAAAATGCAGCCTACTACAGAAAAAATGAAACTTAGGGTAATAATAGTATATTTTAAGTTTTAGGCATAATATGTAAATTATCACAAAATAGAATTGACCATTAAAAATGATTTTTATGGCTGTTTTGCACCGAATAAAACATTTTGAGGAAATGCTAAACTGTTCGGAATTGAGTTAGGCCCTCACTGATGTGTAGACTTGGGAGCATAAAAGTGATATATTAGATGCTGAAATAGCAGCACAAAGGTCAAAGGTGCAAAAGTGAAAGCAAGTTCCAAGACAGAACAGTGCGAAAGTTTGTAGATCAAATCTGTAATCTATAGTTTCTTTTCTTCAGAAGAATATGGGGAATTATCTTGCTTTATATATGTGACTTCTTCCTTCTGTTCCTGTAATTTCCATGTCCCACCTTTTAAGATTTTTGCAATTCCGGTTTTTATTTTTTGGCATGCAATGGTCTGACTTAATTGATGTTCTCATGTGGTACCTTACTTCCCAGTATGTTTCCTCAGTCTTTGAAAAACAATTATATATGTTGTTTAAGGAGAAATATTTATTAGCATTTTGAAACTCCATCTGTAAATATAACTTATTATATTAAAAAAAAAAAGCAAGCATATTTAGACTAAACAAATTAAAATGGGCCTATGTTGTTATGTGCCGTGGAGTCAGACCCTACTCACAGTGACCCCTCCTTGGGTTTCTGAGGCAGTATCACTACAGAAGTAGATTGCCCAACAACCTTCCTTCCGAGGAGTGGCTGGGGGGTTTGAACTGCCAGCCTTCTGGTTAGCAGTCAAGTGCCTTAGGCACCGTGCTACCAAAGTTCCTAAAATGGGCCTATGGGAGGTCAGATTTTATTAAGATATGTACTTCTGTATAAATCAAATGAAATAACCAAAACACAGGAATTCTAGTATTAAATGCAAATAAAAAAATAAATAAGGAAAATGAAAGTGGAAAGGGAGAAGCCATTAATGGCACTTTACCAAGGGCTTTGCATCCTTAGTATGATGGGAAAATACATAAAATTGACCTCAACCCCTTAAGAAGTTGTCTTATTTATGTTGCTGTTGTTGTTGTTGTTAGATGCTCTTGAGTTGGCTGCGACTCATAGGGACCCTGTGTACAACAACAAAACACCGCCCAGTCCTGTGCCAGCAGTCACAATTCTTGCTATACCTGAACCCATCACTGCCGCCACTGTGTCAATCCATCTCGTTGAGGTCCTTTCCTTTTTTCACTGACCCTCCACCTTACCAAGCATGATATCATTCTCCAGGGAACAAGACCAAAGTAGGTGAGACGAAGTCTGTCCATTCTCCCTTCCAAGGAGCATTTCAGCTGCACATCTAGGGCAAATTTGTTAGTTCTTTTAGCAGTCCATAGTACTTTCAGTATTCTTCACCAACACTGCATCTCAAAAGCATCAACTCTTCTTAGGTCTTCCTTATTCATTGTCCAGCTTTCACATGCATATGAGGCGACCCAAAGCACCTTGGCTTGGGTTAGGTCATCTGTAAATGCTTCTTCAAGTCCTCTTCACCTTCAGCAAGCAAGGTTGTATCCTCTGCATATCTGCAATCTTGATGCTGCCTTCTTCTTCATATAGTCCGGTTTCTCAGATTATTTGCTCTTAGAAACCCCTCCTTGGGTTTCTGAGGTAGTATCACTATGGAAGTAGAATGCCCAACCTTCCTTCCAAGGAGGGGCTGGTGGGTTTGAACCAAAAACGTTTACTCCATGCTTCAAAATTATGAAGTAGTAAGTATGCTGTAATTATTTTTAATCTACAAATATCTGTAAGAGGTGAGTTAATTGTAACAAATTATTTTAGAGAATGGAGTCAAGGAAATAAAATGACTTAATTAAAACATCAGAAAATATCAGGGTTTTGTTTTGTTTTAAATAATAAACTCATTAGATCCTACCCTCTTGTGGATGTCATTCCTCTTTCTCTCTCTCTCTCTCTGAAACATCAAATGCATGAAAACATTAGATTGCTTATATTTTTCATAACTGACATAAATAATTTCCAAATTTTTCATGATATATACTAGTAAAATGCATTCAATTAAAAAGAAAAAGCATTTGTCTTTTGCCACCAGCAGTTGCTAAGATATATAAAAATTATCTAATTCAAATATCTTTTAAAATATTTAACTTAACTTTTAGAAACTTATGAGCTATTTATCATTGTTGTGAATGAATTTGAATAGCCATCCTCAAAGATATTTTATCATAGCAATATGTAACAGTCATCATCACCAATATTATCAAAATAATCAGAAATATCCAATGCTATCCCTGCCTATGAACATGTTATATGAATTATGTAAAATTACAAAATACTCATTGTCAGTTAGCAGTCACATGCTCTTAGACGCTACGCCGCCAGAGGTCCCAATATGAATCCTAGGGAGTTAGAAAAAGTAAGAAGGCCCAGCTATGGTGTAGAAACGTGACAAGGGTGGAAGCAAAGAAAACAGAAACTCTAGAGACCTCTGAAAATGTACATTCATACCAGCATCTTCTTAAATTGCCAGCAAATTCTTAAAAGATTACTAATCAAACCTCCCTTCTTTTGGGAGGGATTTAGGAAAAAGGGGGGGAAAAAAGTATTGCAAGGCTTTATCCAAAGCTGGATCCGTGCTCTGTATTTTGAACACATACAATTATTCTAGCAAATCCTTTCTCTACTGCAGACTCCACTATAGATCCAAGAGTTTTGCTATGGTTCCCTTCATTGTTCTGGGTTCATAAAGCTCCAGATGATGGAGAAGCTTCAACTAGAGCAGTCACCCTCACAGGCAAGGCATGTCTTTGAGAAATGAGACAGTTCAGCCCCAGGCCTGGAGTGACCAATTTAAATGCCTTGGTAGCTCTGCTCAAAACACTTTTTCCTGCTGACTCCTTTACCTGGAGCAGGAGAACCACCAAAGTGCTCTTAAAGAGAAACAACACCCAAGCACAATGGAACTGTTGGAGGCCAGTTCTTGCCCGACACAGACTGCAGTTGGTATCTGTCCTGCATGTAGCCCCAAGCCATGTTCATCTCTCAGCCTCACTGCAGGGCCCTGGATGCTTCATCCCTTGCTGAGTTTGTGCAGATCCTGGCCAGTTAGAACTCATTGTTCTTGTCTTATCTTCTCTTGCAGAATCTCCCTCCCTTTATAGAATGTCAACCAAAGTGTCCTTCTTCCCTTTCAGCCTGTTCTTTAACTGACCTCCCCCATCTCATGGCAAGGCATGTGTGTGACCTTTGGTTATCATTTACAGTGTCACGTGGAACCCTGTATTTTGCACACAGCAAACAATGTGTAGCTTTATTTAAGGTATGTGATGCTGTAAATGAAAATAAATATGGTTCTTTAAGAAAAAAAATTAAAACAGAAAAAGAAATGGAAAGGAGGAGAGAGATTTTGAATGAGATCGATTTTTCAGTGAGATTAAAAATTAGGATTTGGAGTCAGATTGGATGTGGAAGGGAACTAAATAATAAATAACTGGTTTTTCAAGCAGTTAGACATCATCAGTAGAGGGGAGGAAATAAATAAGTGGCTACGTGTGTGAGAAGTAGTAAAAGACAGTCTCAGAGTCAAGTGAAAGATTATTTTCTATATATTGGGGCACTCAGAAAAATGAGTGGAAAGGAAATAAGAGTGGAAGAATAGTGGGTAAAAGCACGGTCCAGAGGACATGGTAAGGGAGAAATACTACCTCAGCTTTCCATCAGAAAACTATATGCCTAATAAATTCCCAACTCTGTTTTTCTTTGTTTGTTTGTTTGTTTTTTAAACAGATTAAATTGAAATAAGAACTAAAACTAGAATTTTTTAATTAATAGTAAAAAATAGTAACATGAAGAGTGAAAACATTGCACTCATGATTAAGAAGCTCCCAAGGTGGGAGTTTTTGTATATGGGGCATTGATTTCATGTTAATGGTGGTGGAATGGTGTGGAAAATGATAGCAATAATGGTTGCAAACTTGAGTATTATCAATGTTACTGAACTGTACAGGGAGAAATTGTTGAGATGGATGGTATATGTTTTCTTATGTCTTTTTCACCACAATAATTTTTTTTTTTTTTTTAATTGTGATTTGGGTGAAGATTTACGGAGCAAATTCACTTTCTGTACAGCAGTTTACATATACTTTGTCTCATGACATTGACCACAGTTTACCACGATGCAACAGCTTCCCTCCCACTTCCTCCCCATAGTTACCTCTTCCCAGGTTCTCTCCCTCCATACTCTCCTGCACCCTAAGCTGTCTCCCTGTGCATAAGCAACCCTTCTTTCTCAATGATTGTT
>NW_006921727.1:7025987-7034125 GCF_000298275.1 Orycteropus afer afer
TTTTGAATTCCTTATCAGAGAGTTCCAATGCTGCTTCTTCCTCAGGGATGTGTTCTGGGTCTGTATCCTGCTCCCTTATTTCTGCCACTTTATCCCGCTTCTTTGTGTGGACTGTGATGGACTATTATCTCCGAGGCATCATGGTGTTTTTGTATTTAGATTTCTGTTAACTGTGAAGAGCAGCCAAGGGTGATTCAGGCTCTTGTTGGTGGTTTTTTATCATTGGCCCATTGATGGAGAAAGGGGTAGTAACTGTCGCTCAGTAAGTGATGTTGCAGGGGGTGTGGGTGTAGTGTGTCTTACAGGGACTGTTGTTGTCTCCCACTCAATTTGACACAAATTACAATCGAATAACCTTCAAAAAACTTGTCAGTCTTGCAGGTCCTGAGTGTCCTTGGGGTTGCTGGAAAGCAGAACATGTTTTTAAGCCCCAGGAATCTATGAGAGTGCTGTCTTTTTAAATATCCAAAATAGTCAAGCCGCCTTTTAAACCTTCAAAATGGCGGCACCTCCGAACCAGCAAAAGTCCACAGCTCAGCCCACCTTTCTCTTCACCCTCTCCATTTGTTCCCCAGTCACCATGCACAGTCCTCCATGCAGTCCCTGGCTAGCAGGGTGATTTTTAGGTTAATTCTTAAGTCCTACCATCACAGGAATCTGCAAGAGTGCTGTCTCTTTAAATATCCAAAATAGTCAAGCCTCTTTTTAAACCTACAAAATGGCGGTGCCCTCCGGACCGGCAAAAGTCCACAGCTCAGCCCACCTTTCTCTTCACCTTCTCCATTTGTTCCCCAGTCACCATGCACAGTCCTCCATGCAGTCCCTGGCTAGCAGGGTGATTTTTAGGTTAATTCTTAAGTCCTACCATCACAGGAATCTGCAAGAGTGCTGTCTCTTTAAATATCCAAAATAGTCAAGCCGCCTTTTAAACCTTCAAAATGGCGGCACCTCCGAACCAGCAAAAGTCCACAGCTCAGCCCACCTTTCTCTTCACCCTCTCCATTTGTTCCCCAGTCACCATGCACAGTCCTCCATGCAGTCCCTGGCTAGCAGGGTGATTTTTAGGTTAATTCTTAAGTCCTACCACCACTCAGGAATCTCCAAGGGTCAGTGCCATCAGGATTACCCAGGATGGCTACCAGACCGCAGCTCCGTATGTCTCCTTTTTTGGTATTTTCACGCAAATTCCTCTGCTTGTTGGGGTTTAGTCCACTTCTATATCCTTCCCTTCAAGGCTCAAGGGTCCAGGATTATCTTCTGTGTCTGTGTTAATTGGTTTCCCTTTTCTTTGTTGAAGAGGGTCTGTGCAGTCTTTCTGCCTAGTCCGCCATCTTAGTCTCTCCCCCAATAATTTTTTTAAATGCACTCAAATGGAAAAAAAGAAGCTCCCAACACAATGTTTATTGATATAATAAGTCAATTTGCCTTGTATCTTTATGGTGGTTGGTGGTTGTGTGCCGTCGAGTTGGATCCGACTCATAGCGACCCCTCCTTGGGTTTCCGAGGCAGTATCACTACAGAAGTAGATTGCCCCATCTTCCTTCCGAGGAGTGGCTGGTGGGTTTGAACTGCCAGGCTTCTGGTTAACAGTCAACTGCCTTAGGCACTATGCTACCAGAGCTCCCTGTATCTTTATACTATTCTAAAAAATTAGGCTGAAGTCTAAAAACAGCCTTGTGGAAATATTAAATTATATTCAACATATATTTATTGAGCTCTCATATTTATCTCAAATACAGATGGGGATTCAATAGTAGTCATCAGGGTTTTTTTTTTTTTTTTCCCCTCTGTCTTCAAAGTACTTATAATCTAGTTAAGAAGACAAACTATTCATATACAAACTAGAACAATATAAAATGTAATATTGTATAAGCACAAAAATAGTGATAAAAAATACAGAAACAGAGAAAGTAACTAATTTAGGAAAGAAGGAAATTAATCTACATTCTGGGTAATTCTTTTTAAGTTGGTTGTTTGGCTTTAATTGAAAAAAATAATGTTTCTTCAAATATTCCTGGAACTGTAACAGGTAGCTACCATAATTGTTTTCCAGGTCTCAATGATTATTTGAAGACGAAAGGAACACAAAGTTTCTAGCTTTAGAATATATACATTTTAATATATTACAAGCCAATGGTTTCCAAGCATATAAACCTATTGCTACAGAATTGCTATGTCAAAAAACTAAAAAAATCAGATATACGTATCAAAATCAATTTTGCTCAAGTATGTTGAGGAAGTTAAGAAGTAAAATTCCTATTACCAAAACCAAAAACAAACTCACTGTCCTTCCGAGGAGTGGCTGGTGGGTTTGAACCACCAGGCTTCTGGTTAGCAGTCAAATGCCTTAGGCACTACACTACCACAGCTCCCAAAATTCCTATTATTGTTGGCAAAACCTATTTGTTGCTCCATGAATCATCATAATTATGACATTCTATGTAAGGCTTATGATATTCTGTGTAAGACTACTGTGAACATTATTGAAATGAACTTCATGATTATTTCATATATTTGCCACATTTATATTGTTACACAAAGTATTATGTAAGTGCTTACATAATTCAGCAAGCATTTATTGATATTGAGAGTTTATTATAGGAAAGTCATCGTGCCAGGCATCAGTTGGGGCAGTGGCTACTAAAACTAATAAAGGACAGTAGAAAACATCACTGTGGCTCCTCTCTATTTATCCAAATCCTTGACCTGTGTATGTGTATGTGATCAAGTGTGTGTAAAATGAAACAACTTAATACCAAAATAAGGGTATAAGCATTTGCGAAGAGAGACATAAAAACAAATATAATTAAATAGCATGTAGATTAAGATTTTTGTTCTGTGTGTCTGTGTGTGCTGTGTGTTTTCCTTTTCATTTTTCACCCTTACTAAGTTACTTTGAAGGAGCACTGGTGGTGTAGTGGTTAAGGCATTTGGCTGCTAACCAAAAGGTTGCTGGTTCAAGCCCACCAGGTGCTCCACAGAAAAAAGATGAGACAGTCTGCTCTGGTAAAGCTTTATAGCTTTGGAAGCCCAATGGGGTTTGCTATGAGTTGGTATCAACTCGATGGCAGTGAGATTGAAGTGACTTTAGAAGGATAAGAGAAAAATATTATGGCACTTTACACTTCCTCCATGCTTCAAAATTATGATATAGTAAGTACTCTGTAGTTATTTTTTAATCTACAAATATCTGTAAGAGTTTAGTTAACTGTAACAAATTATTTTAGAGAATAGAGTAAAGGAAGTAAAATGACTTAAATAAAAAATCAGAAAATATCAGGGTTTTTTTTTTTTCAATTTTTATTTTTTAAATAAATAAACTCATTAGATCCTACCCTCCTGTGCATACCATTCCTCTTCTCTCTCTCTTTTTTTCTCTCTGTCTCTCTCTCCTGTGCATACCATTCCTCTTCTCTCTCTCTCTCTTTCTTTCTCTTTGTCTCTCTGTTTCTCTCTCTCTCTCTCTCTCTCTCTCTCTCTCTCTCGGAAACATCAAATGCGTGAAAACATTAGATTGCTTATATTCTTCACACTAGACATAAATAATTTCAAAATTTTTCATGACATATACTAGTAAAACGCATTCAATTAAAAAGAAAAAGCATCTGTCTTTTGCCACCAGCAGTTGCTAAGATGTATAAAAATTATACAGTTCAAATATCTTTTAAACTATTTAACTTAACTTCTAGAAGGTCGTTAGCTATTATCATTGTTGTGAATGAATTTGAATAGCCATCCTCAAAGGTATTTTATCATAGCAATATGTAACAGTCATCATCACCAATATTATCAAAATAATCACAAATATCCATTGCTATCCCTGCCTATGAACATGTTATATGAATTATGTAAAATTACAAAGCATTCATTGTCAGTATCCTTAGAATCATCCTACTCACAATCTGGGCTGAACCTCACAGATACCAGCTGAAGCAGGGGTGCAAAAAGGGTGCAGGGGCAACAGTGACCTCCTCTAACTTCATAAAGGGAGTTCTGGTGGCATAATGCCTAAAGCATTTGACTGCTAACCAGAAGGGTGGCGGTTCAAACCCATCAGCCACTCCTCAGAAGGAAGATTGAGCAATCTACTTCCATAGTGATGCTGCCTCGGAAACCCAAGGAGGGTTTGCTAAGAGTCAGATCCAACTCAACAGCAGTGAGTTTTTTTTTTTTTTTTTTAACTTCACAAAGGGGAGACACAATCACAATAAACATCAACAGCCCAAGACTGGTTCCTAAGGCATGGAGATCAGATTTGCTTCCACCTTCCAACTTTTTTACCAATTCTTACACCAACCATCTCGCCCATGGCAATCTCTGCTTCTCTGCTAGGTTTGATAATTCATTGTAATGGCCATATGGAACTCACAGACAATGCTCACAATCATTGGGTTTTTTAGGGAAGTAACAGATTACAATTCAGGATCAGAAACAACTCAGGATACAGTTCTTCTCAGCAGTGCCATGGGCATGCTTCTCTCTGGCCTCAAATTCTGCCCTGCAAAGTCCAATGTTACAAAATCTTTTAGCTTTGCTGATACTTACCCAGAGGTGAATAGTTATGAAGATATATTCCATTATATATGTGACACTCCCCTATTGATTATAATTTTGTTTCTACCTTATTTTTAATGTTGTATACCATGTTACAGTAAAGATTCTTCTACACATAAGAGAAGAAATCTATAAACTCTATCTTCAAACTTCAAATCAATCCCCCTTTTGGAGGAAAGCATTCCAGGCCTTTCAGACTAGGTCTGTTTTAGTTTTACAAGCTTTCATGTACTTTTTTCTTCCTAAAACCTATCATCATTATGATTTCAGATTTATTCCTGCGAAAGCTCTAATCTTCTAGATTCCCAGAGAATTTCTTTCTATTAATTGCCAGAAAACAAGTATCTCTCTGCTTCTGTTTAACTTTGTACCCTAGTGCCCAGAATGCCTAGTAGAAGCTCAGTAAATATATACAAAATGAATGGTAATTGCAAGGAACCAAGTGAATGCATTCATAAGGTATTATTACTAAGACCACCCTCTTTTTAATTCTTCAAAAAAATTCTTGCACACTTTTCCATTGTCTCTTAATAATTTCCATACTCACATTTTCTTTTTTTTCTACAAATTAAGTCTATATAGTATTGAAAAGGATAAATGGAAAAGATTATGAACTTAAAACGAACTACATTTCTCAATATCAAACCTCCAATATCAAAATTTATCTTCTAATCACATCTCCAACCATTAGAGTGAAATTATTAATATTTAAACCACAAATAGGTACACTTTTAAACTATGCTATTTTCTATCTTCCCCAGTTCCTGTATCTCAAACAAAAGTAAAATCTCTGGTGAGTTTAGACATGACTTTATTGTAAATCCACTAAATATGATTTAAACAGGTATTCCCAAAGGCTCCAGTTAGGCTTACATGTGGAAGCAACATAAAATCCACTATCACTATGAATATTAGTCGGAAAAAATAAATGAAGAGAGAGTATTTAACCAAAGGAAAAAACATACACAAAAAATATTTAGGATAATGTTGCTGTGTACAGTCTTATTGCATCATTATTTGTTATTGTACAACATTGGAGCATCTGGAATGAGGAATAATTGGGGGGGGAATAAAAAATAGAAATCCAGATGGAATAAGCTCGAAATCCAATACCATTACCCACATTGACTGAACTGATTTAGAGCCAGTTGATTTAAATTAAAATCCTGGTTTTATCCTCTATTTATCATGATCCCTTACTGTGTCATCTTAAGGTTCTATGTCTCCAATAGCCATATCCCTAAATCTGACATAATTATAATAATAATAACCAAGCTCAAAGAGATGGTGAGTAGCTTAGAAAACCTGCAATTAACCATACAAAAATCTAGTATTACTTGGGTTATCATTACTGCAGATATTCCACATCTATTTCAGACATTAAAGCCAAGATGATTTAGAAGATGAGTTAGGACAGATATAGTCATATTTTTTTTTTAAATAGGAAAATCTCATTCTTGTATCTTTGTTCTAGAGAGAGCAGTTGATGTTTCAGAATAACTTTCCAAAATTAAGTACAACCTATGGACTACAGGAAGGTGTTTGTTTCAAATTAACCCAATCAGATTTTCTCATGGAATTTAGAGACAACTTCAGCAAGAATCTGAAACTATAAAATCAAAATTTGTGGGGTTGTCATATTTAGTCACATAGAGAGGAAAAGAAAACTGGTTTGCAAAGAAAATGAGGACACAAGGTCTAGGAGAAGCAGAAACAAAAGATGAAACTTGAGTTCTAATTGCTTTCTACTTCCTAGGTCTAGGTTCTTTTGGGTTTAAATGTAATCCTGTCCTCGGGCTCTTGGAAATATCCATACATCCTGATAAGACATTTAGTTGGTTTCTGTTACTTGAGAACTAGAAATTTCTATAACCTATTTCAGTATCAAGTGAAGGATTGAGAAAAACAGATACTCAAAGAAGGCAGAACTGGCAAAGTCACGTAGGGGGAAATAAATTGGCAGTGAATACCATGTCTACATAATGAAATGTTTCATTAAGCTCTTATCTGTTGGCTTTTGAGATTTAGGCTTAGTACTCACTAAGAATGAAACTTTACTGGACATGATAGCAAATGGCAGCATATGAGAGCATGTGTTGTTTGGACCTTGAGATTTTTAGTTTTGGCACAGGACATGTTTCAAGCATTGGCTTAACTGCAATCATAAAAAGAAAAGAAAGGTGGGATGGGGGAGGAAGACACAATGCTTAGGGACACTGAGTTTCTGTTAAGGGTGATCAAAACATTTGGAAATGTTGATGATGGTTGAACAACATGATGAACATAATGTACTGAGCTAACTGTAAATATGAAGACTATAGAAATAGCAAGTGTTTTATTCCCTATATGTGTACCACAATTGGAAAAAAATGCAGATAATGATTTTAAATACTTGAGGTTCATGCAAAAAGACTAATTACTAATCACGATGAATTGCAGTAGGAGGATTTGCTTGGTACTATGGGTAAAATTGGTGCACTGACTGAAAAACCATGGAATCCTAATATTTGTTGTGTATATATAAAACCTGCCCACCTCCTCCTTGATAATTTTAAATTCGTCCTCTACCATTCCTTTCTAACAGTAATGATCTTTGCATTTCATTGTAAAACTCATTCTGTGACTACATTATTAGGTGGAAGAGCCAGGAGTAGGATGAGGTCAGGGTAAGAAACACTCCTTCCTCAGTCCATTTTTACACATTGATGCCCTGTGGGCGAGGTCAATTAGCAGAGAAAAATGAGGGTGATTGTATACCAGTGACAGGTCATCCTGTCAGGCAGCAGAGCGTCATGTTAAACTACCCTGACAGGCAGTCTTAGGAAATGCTTTGTTTTTTTCTTAACAAACCCAGACTCCAGAATTAAATCAAAGGGCAGTCTATGAGGTTTTAGGACAAGGTGAAACCCTGACAAACAGTGATTTATGATGATAAATAGTGTGGGGAGTGTTAACCACCTGGGTCATTCTCAGATCCAAGTTCAAACATCACTAGGAAGTGGTGTTTGCATACCAATATGTGTGGCATGTACATACCCCACAAACACAGACGACTCTTCCTCATGCTTCTCCAGGGGGTGGGTTTGAACATCACTGAAGGGAAAAAATAAGATTTATTTCATTAAATATTCATCTTGTTTTTCCTCCACTGTTGCTTATCAGATATACTGGTGATGGTTAAATGTATCATTTTAAGTTACAGTATATAAGGTAGTAAAGATTTATACCAGAGCATATGGAGAATAAAAAAAAGAAGGATGACCTTCATTTAAGGAAAATTTATCCAGACTGAAATGGTCTTCATTTGTTTTTGTCTGAACAACATACCTTTCTTTGAAAAGACCATGTTTTCTCTATCCCTCTTGGGTTTAATGGGGCTGGGAACTAAAGTACCTCCTCACCTGCCCATAACACATGAGCTAGTCTTCTCCACTTTAATTAAAAAAGTGAGAGGGAGGCGGGGCAAGATGGCGGACTAGGCAGAAGGATTGCACAGACCCTCTTCAACAAAGAAAAGGGAAACCAATAAATACAGACACAGAAGATAATCTTGGACCCCTGAGCCTTGAAGGAAAGGATGCAGA
>NW_006921727.1:7041275-7050895 GCF_000298275.1 Orycteropus afer afer
AAAAAAAAAAAAAAAAAAAAAAAAAAACGTGAGAGGACAGGATGCTCAAGCTATCCAAACAGGGTCAATCAGATGTTGTCTATGGAAGTGAAATTCCAACATTAATAACAATTGTGTTTTGTTTTTAACTACAAAATACCTCAACCATACAGAAATGTTTAAGAAATAATACTACAAGGATCCATGTATCACTAATTAATTTAAGGAAGAAAATATTGTAATACAGCTAAAGTTTCTATATATTCTCCACCACAACCTCACTCTCTTATGTATATCCCTAAATAGGAACAAACAAACGAACTCGTTGCTGTCGAGTTGGAATCCAACTCAAAGCGACCCCTCCTTGGGTTTCCGAGGTGGTATCACTAAGGAATTAGATCACCCAATCTTCCTTCCAAGGAGTGGCTGGTGGGTTGGAACAGCCAGCCTTCTGATTAGCAGTCAAGTGCCTTAGGCACTATGCTACCAGAGCTCCCTGTCTCCTCTATCCACATGGAGGAATGTTGTATGAAGGAGGAGAGAATGAGGTCAACTCATGCATGAGCTTAGGAAGAGAGAGACAGAAGATATTTCACTAAACAGTCTTAGATATAGCCAAGCCTAAAGACCATCAAACCAATTCGTATTTTAAACTTAATCTCATTTGAGTGGGTTTTTGTCACCAGCAACCCAAAGAGTGCTAATATATAAATTGATATTCTGAAAGGAGTACCAAAAACCAAAACCAAACTCTCTGCCATTGACTCAATTATAACTCATAGAGAACCCCATTGGTAGATTGCCTACTCTTCGGAGTGGCTAGTGGGTTTGAACCGCCAACCTTCTGTTAGTAGTCAAATGCCTTAGGCACTATGCCACCAGAGCTCCTTTGAAAAGAGTACAGTAGATAATAAAATCATGAAATGGAGAATTGTCTGAGTCTAGAAGTCATTGTGAGCAGTGATGATATCTCCATCTCTAGAGAGGAAGTTGGAAGGGCTTGTTAGGTTTCTAACATAACCTAGAATTTAGGCCTTGCTTGGTTGGAACTTTAGAGGACCTGGGAGAAATAGAGGAGAATGTGGTGAAGGTTAGCTACTGTCAGCAGCCCCCAGTAAGATCCTGCAAGAAAGGTACAAGCTTAGATCCCAAGATAGATGTCCAAAAGCAGAAAGGAAACAGCCTTCAGCTTTTCTAATAAAGCAAAACACAGCAACTGAAGATGACTGTGATAAGAAAACCAGTGCCTTGTGAAGAAAACAAAACCAATTACTTGCTTCAATGACAATGTTAGAGCAAGGGAAAGCAGGTTGGTGGGAAAATAAGATTGGTACCAAGATTAATAACAATTAATGTAATTTAAGATACAGGCTTTTTCTTCCAAACATCTCCTATTGTTTGGTTCCAGATAGAGAGGCGATCTTCTCTCTCTGGACAATGTAAAGTATTGTCTACTAGCGTAGACAGAATCAGATACAGATGGGCTTGCCCTTATCATCTTCACTTGCAGGCTTAGTGAAAGTCATTGTGCAGTGACCTCAAGAGACTGGCAAGGCACTAAGGGCAATTATTGATAGAAATACTGCTGGGATGATAAGATTCAATGCTTCTGAAGATTTCTAATGTTGACAGTTAGCCTTTTTATTTATTTCAGAAATAAATAAACAAATAAAAGAGTAAGGATTTTAGAAAATTTAATCATCAAAATCCCTCAAACCTGGAAAACACGGGTCTATCATGGTGTTGTTGTGTGCCGTCAAGTCAGACTCATAGTGACCCTTCCTTGGGTTTCTGAGGCAGTATCACTACGGAGTCAACCATTAATTTGACACACAGGTCTTTATAACCATATGTACAGAAAGTGGGTCAACTAAGTGATTATAGCACCTAGGGAAACACCCTATTCTCCTCTCAGACATGATCATAAACAAAAATGGGTTCCAGTCATCCTACTCGCAGTCAAAGCAGAGGGAGGCAGATGAATGACCGAGAATTCACTCCATGGTCAAGGCAGGGATCATTGCTATCCCTGTCCTATAAGACAGGATTTATGCTAAGGTTCAGTGATAACTATTTTTTAAGTCTCCTTATTGCCATTTTGCAAATAGCAAGTTTATTGCAGTTATCCTTTTTCTCCCCACCTTCATTATGGATTTCGAGTGTTATGGTAGTTATATACATCATGGAGAACCATATCTGCACTGGATCAAAGGAAATACATACCAGTAGATATGATACTTGTTTATAATATCCATGATATTATTTCCCTTTCAAGAGGGTTGAGTATATATTCAGTGGTATTTGTAACTGTTTCAGCAAGTTATATAGAGATATTTAATAACAGATCATGATGTGGATGCTGGGAAGACATGATGGGAATATGGCAATGGGTGGGAAAATATTTTGTTAGCACTTCTACCTTTTGGGATCCATTCCTTCCTCATTCATATGGCTCCAGTGGGGCTGCTAGTCATAACACGTCTCTATCCTCACCTATATATGCCAGCCTCAGGAGTAAACACACAATAGAGGCCTGACCAGAGATAGAACTCCATTTATATTAAGTAGAACAATTGGTCCTGCTCAGTGGGGTCATGAGAAGGATCAAAGTCCTTCTCTGAAACAAAGGTATATGGACAGTGAAGAGAAAATAGGAGCAGTTCATAGTGAATCTACTAGTGACCCACCTTCCCCAGACACATGGAGATGGGCATTAAGGATTAACACAGAGGAAAGCAGTGGAGGTAGAGATACACCTGAATCTGGTTGAAATACCTTTGGACTTCTAACTTAAATGATCTAATAACTTTTCCTTTCATTTTAGGTTTGTTTAAGTTTGTTATTGCTCTATAGCATACATCTGGATTCAGTAACAGATATTTTTCACTTCAGGTTTTCACCAATTATGGAGGAGTTGAGTTTCTTTGTTGTTGGCCATCAGTTAGTTGGAGCACAAATAGGATATCCTTGGATATAATGGAAAGAGTGATTTATATATGTGCCGAGAAATCAGGAGTAGGGTATAGTAGGGCTTTTTTGCAATGCAAAAAGCAATCCCCCTTCTCCTAGAATCTATCCCAAAAAATTGTGGAGTTGATATGGCAGCCATTTTTAAATTATCTCATCCATTTGATAAGGTTGAACTGTGGACCAAGTTAAACTGACCACATTATTTCTCTTAGCTATTTAGGAAATGGATTCAGAATCACCTATTTAGTTGGCATGCCAATGGAACCATAACATGTAAACTCGGGGGCTATGATAATGCCATTCTACCTTAGGGATGAAAAGCAGAGAAAGCCATTATGCAGAGATGGAAAATAACTGATGCTGGAGTGCAGACATAAATGAGAGATGAATAGAAAATTGTATGACTCCCCAGGGCCTAATTTCCTTGTCTTCTGGGGCCCAGTGTCATTTCAGCCTATAGGTCACTCTTCTGTCTCTGCACATTAAGTTTTATTGTGTGCTTGCACTACCTGTTTCAAGATAAAAATGCTCTGTAGTTATGATAGTGATAATAATAATTGCAATGATAATAATATTTGATAGCGTATATTGAGAATTTGCATAGCTTAACATGTATCATTTAATCTTTACTGTAACTCCATGAGATTATTATTACTCCTAATTTATATGTGTTGAAAATAAATGTTAACATATATTCTTGCATAGTCAGCTGAAAAATTATTCCAGCAGGCTATTAAAAGAAATTAAAGAATCAATAGATATTGCGTTCCTTCAAGTAAACTGTGATATTATCTTAAAATTCCAACCAAAAAGATAAGAAATAATCCCAGGAAGGAAGCTAGTTCTCTCCTTCATATTGGTCACTCACTAGTATGGTATGTTTGTTATTTAGAGATAAAAAACAACCATCAGGTGGCATTATGAGTCACTCTGAGAGATATTATCATTTGATTAAAAACAAAACAAAACTATATCCCACTGATACAGTCCTCAGAGACAGTCTTGTGAATCTGTTCAGAGAGATAACTGTTACTGTACTCTGTCTTCAGTATCCAGTTCTGTTTTCCCTTGATATTTTCTTACTGAAGCTCTGACTTTTAACTTTAAACAAATGCTTACATGAGTCAGAAAATTTAATGTAACATCAAGCAATCACTGTGCCCCAGCCAAACAGAATTCATGTGGCTCTCTAAATAAAATGTCTGAGAGAGCTATCCCATGGGGAATCTTACCTATGACAAGACCTACCATAATACAATTAAATTTAAAAGCAGAGTTTGAATGTCATATCTACCTTTGGATCTCCAAATCACTTTCTAAACTTTTAAGTAACACTCACTATTTTTGAGAAAAGCAATGTAAGGTACATCCAGTTTTGAATGGCATCCAGGGATGATTTGTATATGATCCAGAAGGATTTCATTTCAGATATTCACCACTAATGTGATTTTTTCTTGTAGGAGCTCTGGTAGCATAGTGGCTAAAAGCACTTGACTGCTAACCAGAAGGCTGGTGGTTCAAACCCACCAGCCACTCCTCGGAAGGAAGGTTGGGCAATCCTACTTCTGTAGTGATACTGCCTCGGAAACCCAAGGAGGGGTCGCTATGAGTCGGGGCCGACTCGACGGCACATAACAACAACAACAACAATGCTTCTCAAATTGTTGAGATGAATTTTTAGTGCATTATCATTTGTTCTCATGGTTTTTTTTTTTTTTTTTTAAATTGTGATTTGGGTGAAGATTTACAAAGCAAATTCACTTTCCATATAGCAGTTCACATATACTTTGTCTCATGTCATCGACCACAGTTTACCACCATGCAACAGCTCCCCTCCCACTTCCTCCCCATAGTTACCTCTTCCCATTGTCCATCCCTCCATACACTCCTGCCCCTGAGCTGTCTTCCTGTGCATAAGCAGCCTGTTTTCATGTTTGTCTCCTCTATTAGATTGACTTTCTTAACATCAGAGACTGTGCAAGTCCTTAAGCACCTTTGTTTCTTTGGTGATCAGACATTGTAGCCACTGAATTTAAAAAAAAAAAAAAGATAAAATGAATCAATATTACACAAACAAAGGGTTATTGCAAGGTTCCAGTGCATTCACATGCCTGAAACAGCTCAAATTTAAGCAGTACAAGAGTAGGTTAGCTACTATTACCTCTTCTTGTTTCTGTCATCTGCAAACTTCTTAATCACTGTCACTAATGTCTTAAAGATTCTAGCATCTGGTTTGCTCTCTTATTCTTTGCCAGTACAATACATCTTTCCAGTATCCTGGCTTTTGGGTTTTTTGATGTCTCAAATAACCTTAGCTTCCAATCTACCTCTCTAGTTACTCCTATGGCCATATCTAGGATTTTGCTATTTTCAATAATGACAACTTTTGCAGAATATTAATTTTAAATGGCACAATCTCTGATGACTATTTTCATTCTTCTGTTTGTTCCCATTAGACCTCTGACTCTAAATCACAGGCGACCTTGAATTCATTGATTCTAATAATATGTTTCCACTCTTCCTTACAATGCTCACTTCTCTAGCTGGCTTAGATTCCGTAGTCTAAAATTATTACCATTGTCTTATATACAGTCTCCATTTCCTTGCCCCTCACTCCCTCCACTATAGTCTCCTGGCCTAATACGCAATCCGGGGTGAATATAACTTTCCACCTAGTCTGCGTTTATCTTCACCCAAGGAGAGGATACGCCTGGAGAAAAACTCACCACCATGATGACTGGTCCCACTTTACATTTGTGATTAATAACTTCCAGCAACCCTTAAAGAAGCTTCCCTACTCCCTTTCCCTTGTTCAATACCTCTTCCCACTGTTCTTCCTAATTTCCATCTTCTTCTCTGTCTCTAAACCTCTAATTCTCCCACTCTCAGCTGCTGACTTTGTCCCTTATTTTATTAAGAAAACCAAATAAATCAGAAGAAAATGTCTAGACATTTCTACAATCAAATAGAAATACCTATATATTGACTCTTTCCACTTATTATTATTCTATCACCCAAATAATAATCCTGATCATTTCATACTTGGACTATTTCAAAAACCTTCTAACGAATCAACCTGCATCTACCTTACCTCTTACATTAGTTAGGCTGAGTTTCAGCTATGTTTAATAGAAATACTCAAGCAGGGACAAAAACAAGAGAGAGATTTCTAGTAAGCTCCACTCATCAGGGACTCGTTGTTGTTATTTGCCATCGAGTTGCCTCTGATTCATGGTTGTTGTTGTTATGTGCCATTGAGTCGGATTTGACTCATAGTGACCTCTCCTTGGGTTTCCCAGGCAGTAGTATCACTACAGAAGTAGATTGCCCAACCTTCCTTCCGAGGAGTGGCTGACTCATGGTAGCTTTATGTATAACAGAACAAAGCAAAGCTCAGTCCTGAACCATCTTCACAACTGTTGGTATGTCTGAGTACGTTATTGCAGCTGTTGAATAGTGCCTTCCAGCCTAAGGGGTTCATCCTCTAGAACTCTATCAAACAATATTCTGTTGCAATTCAAAAAGTTTTTATTGGCTAATTTTTGGAAGTAGATTGTCAGGCCTTTCTTCCTAGTCTGCCCTATTATGGAAGCGCCACTGAAACCTGTCCACCTTGGTGACCCTGTTGATATTTGAAATACTATTGTCATAGCTTCAGCTACATAGCAACACACAAGTCACCACAGTACAACAAACTGACAAATGGGTGGTGGCATCGAGGATCTTCTTATCTCACTGTTCTACTTACTAAGATAATTCCCTTACAGTCTAAGGTATCTACTCTAAGTTGAGCACCTGTCTATATTCTAGGGAGGAAGGAATGTGCAAATAAGAGGCTTTCCCTACACTTTAAAAATCTTCTAAGAATCTTCACATAAAATTTCTACTTTCTTCTCTACTAGCCAGACTTTGTCATTTGGCCATGCCTAAGTACAACTTAAGTGGATAACTTTCAATATTAAGATAGGTGTTCTCCAGTCAATGTGTCAAGCTAAAAATCAGGGTTTAGTAACAAGAGACTAGGAGGAGAGTAGATATTGGCAGTATCTAGCAGTTTCAATTAGGCATCTAGTATATTCTTCAATATATTCAGTTGTTTTCAGTAGGAACAACCATGCAGACACTTAGTCTTCGTATGTCTGGTAAGAGACTCACCTTAATTATTGAAAAAGTATCTTAGCTTGTCCCCCTGCCCTTGCCCCATAATGGCTATTCTTATAGAGGCTCCAGAGTGAAACTCTTTAAATATTTCTGATTATTCTTCAGCATAATATTGTCTAATGACATCTCATCTTATTCAGAGTAAAATGCAATGTCCTTACAATAGTCTACAAGGTCCTACACAAATTTGCCTTTGGCCAACTCTCTAATTTCATTGCCCTATACTTCCCCACCCCACACACTCACTATACTACACACATATTATTCTGCTTTTTGTTACTCAAACAATTCAAACATAGTCCTACCTCAGTGCCTTTCCACTCCCTCTTCCTTCTGCCTGGACTATCCTTCCCTCAAATAATCATATGGCTTATTGCATTCCCATATGACCTCATCAATCAAGCGTCCAACCACTTAATATAAGAGAAATGCCCCCAGTCACTTTCTAGTCGCCTTTATCCTTCTTAGTTTTTCTTACACAAACCAAAACCCAAACTCACAGCCATCAAGTCGATTCCAACTTATAGCATCCCCCATTGGATTTCCAAGGCATCAGATCTTTATAGAAGCAGACTGCCCCTTCTGTCTTTCACAGAGCTGCTGGTGAGTTCCAACCACTGACCTTTTGGTTAGCAGCGAAATGCCTTAACCCCTACACCACCAGAGCTCCTTTTTCTTACATATACTTTATTTTTCTTCATCTCTGTGTGTTAGGAATTCAAGAAAGACTGAGCTGGGGTCACTTATGCAATTGTACTCAAAACTAGTTTAGAACTGAAATTATCTGAATGTTTTACTGGGGTTGGAGGATCCACTTCCAAGATGATAAATTCACATGGTTTGGCTATTATCTGGTGTTCTCAGTTCCTTCTCATTGGGGTTCTTCATAGGTTGCTTGAGTTTCCTCACAACATGGCAGGGTGCTTCCCTTAGAGTGAGCAATTCAAAATAGATAGGAAGAAGTTGCAATGCTTTTGATGACCTAGTTTCTGAAGTCATATAGTCACTTTCAACATATTTGTCAAGGCAGTTACGAAAGTCCACCCAGGTTAAAGAAAAGGGAACAAAATCCTATCTCACCCTGGAGTACTGTCAATAAGACATTGTGAGATTCATATCTGGGATAGGATATATATTGATGCAATCATCTTTGGAAAATGCAATCTATCAAACCCTCCTTAGAATTTACATTATGTTCTATCAGTGTATGAGGATGTTGGTTTCTCCACTACATTTCTACAAGTCATTTTTTTTAAAATCATTTTCACTATTGCTCAGTTTTATAGATGAAAAATAATTTCTCAGAGAAATTATAGTTGTTTGTATTTTTCATACTATGTTCTCATATATTTAAAGTCTATTAGCAATCCCTATTCTGTTCTCTTTTTAAACCCTTTGACCACTTTTTAGTTGGTTGATGATTATGCATTTGGAGGAGTTTTTCCTAAGCTTGAGAAATTAACTCTTTGTCAGAAAGAGACAATGTTTTTCATTTGTCTTTGTATTGATTTTTCTTACAGTGATTTCAGCTACACTGACACTTCAAATTTTTGTTTTCATGTGATCAAATTCATCAATATATTATTTCATGGATTCTGGGTTTGCTTAATTTTTTAATTTGTTTGTATCATATTTGGAAAAATCTTCATTGTGAGATTGAAAGAAAAGAATTAGTCCTTGATATAATCTACTATTCTTATAGTTTTATTTTGTAGATTTCAATATTGGATCATTTGCTCTATTGCAAGAACCAGGCTAATATTAAGAGAAAGAAAAGTTTACACGAAGTCATCAATTTATTAAATGTTATCCTAGTTAGTTTTTATAACATTAAAATATACTTAATTTGAACATTCCTCCAAAAATAAAAAAATAAAAAAAAATAGACTCTTTTTTAGGTGCATATTTATATATTTATATATATAAAAACTCATTGCCTTCAAGTCGATTCTGACTCATAGTGACCCCTTTTGGATTTCTAAGAGGGTAAATCTTTATGGAAGTAGATTGCCCAGTCTTCCTTCCATGAAGTGGCTGGTAGGTTTGAACCATTAACCTTCTGGTTAGCAGTCAAATGCCTTAAGCACTAAGGCACCAGAGCTTATTTATTTAAGTATAATAGACATTAATACTGGCTTTTATTATTTTTAGTGGCAATTTTCATTCAGTAGGAGAAAGAATAAGCTACTTCCCAGGTTCCCTTTTTGCTAGGAATTACCAAATTTGAAATGGAGAACATCATGAAAAGATAAATCAGGGTCAGATTTTTGTATTCAAAAATCTCTCCCTTTAGAAAAGGTTGATTTATTAGTGTCTCTGGAGTTATGTGTCAAGCTTAAGTGATTTTTTAAAAACTCCTAAAATAATTTAAAAGTGACCTCTAATCCCTATTTTTTTTTTTTTTTAATACAGAAGCAGTATGTTGTTGTTGTTGTTATTTGCCGTCGAGTCGACCCCGACTCATAGCGACCCCTCCTTGGGTTTCCAAGGCAGTATCACTACAGAAGTAG
>NW_006921727.1:7050995-7055295 GCF_000298275.1 Orycteropus afer afer
GGTGGGTTTGAACCGCCAGCCTTCTGGTTAGCAGTCAAGTGCCTTAGGCACTATGCTACCAGAGCTCCCACAGAAGCAGTATAGAAAACATTATTTTTTCAGACTTTAGTTTCAACTATAATGATCATTGTTTTTATTCCCAGGAATTTCAATGAGTGTTTTTACATAAAATCCAAGGTTTCCATCTTATTCTATCTTAACACTCCAGGGAGTGATACATAGAAACTGTACATTTTCAGAAATTACTCCTGAATATACATTTACTAAAAATCATCGGTACCTATGTGGTTAATGGAAAATGTTCAAGTGGGAGAGTGGAAAGAGATCAAGTCAGACAGATTGCTAGCACTAGATTATGTAAGGCTTCGTAAGCTCTGGTGAGAACTTTAGTCTGGTGAGAACTTTAGTCTTTTATTCTGAGTGGTAAAGGGAGATAGATACTAGAGATATTTTAGCAGAGGTGTAATTTATGTTAGAACAATGCAGTGTTTGGAAGATTATGTAGAAGGATAAGGGTGGAAGCAGTTGGACTAGTTGGGCAGCTATGCCAATATTCCAAACAAAAGATGATGGCTCCTTCGTCTAAGGTGGTAGCAGTAAGGGTATTGAGAAATGGTTGGACTGGGGATATGTTTTGAATTTAAAGTCAGCTGGGACTGCTCATAGATTGAATATAAGATGTTAGAAAATGAGAGGAGTCAACATTATTCCAAGGTTGGGGAATAAGATTTCTGTTTGGAAGAAGCAGGAAAATAGAGAGATACAAGGAAGCTAAATAGAAAGAATCCAGTGCCAGATGGAATAGTTTAAACTTGTTTCCATAAGCATCATGATGTCATACTTCATTCTTGGGTAAAGGAATAACATGATGTAAGAGGTATTATCAGATGTGTTATCTGGCAGCACTGCTAGCTAGACTGAAAGAAGGATGACAAGGCAGGACTAAGGAAACAAGACTTAATTTCTCTCTGAAGGTTGTAGGACTCATTCTTCCTCTTTGCTTCTTTGGAGGTCCTCACACTCACTGGTTCATTTTCTCTTTCACGTATGTTCTCTAGTTTCCTATGGAACAGTCATAGTGGTAACATATTAGAATTATTATGGTGGTCACACAAACTCTCCAAAACACAAATGGAATCCATTTGACTCTCAACACTTTCCAAGTAGTATAGTGAGTGGTTTGATATGTACTCTCAGCCCAGACTGCCTGGATTGGAGTTCTGACTTCACTACTTGTATTTGTGGGAGCTCTGGTGACGTAGTGCCTAAGGTATCCAACTGCTACCCAGAAAGCTGGTGGTTCAAATCCACCAGCCACTCCTTGGAAGGAAGATTGGGCAATCTATTTCCGTAATGATACCTCTTCCAAAACCCAAGGAGGGGTCACTATGAGTCAGATCTGACTTGACGGCAGTGAGCTTGGTTTTTGGGTTTTTTACTAATATTAGTGCAACCTTGGGTAAATTCTTTGACTCTTCCACGTCTCAATTTTCTCATTTATGAAATAAGCTTGATTATAGTACCTAAAAGAGTAAATGATGACACTGACTGACTAGAAGTGTCCTTAACAAATAATGGAAAGTTGGGAGAGAATCCTTATATTTGAACAGGAAAATTAATCACACATAGTTTGTTGTTGTTATTGTTATGTGCCATTGAGTTGTCTCTGACTCACAGCTACCCTTCCTTGGGTTTCCAAGGTGATATCACTATGGATAGATTGCCCAATCTTCCTTCTGAGGTGTGGTTCTTGGGTTTGAACCACCAACCTTCTGGTTAGCAGTCAAGTGCCTTAGGCACTACACCACCAGAGCTTGCCGAGACCACATATTACATTATTTAATTAATGTATATTTGAAAATAATCATTAACCACGGCCATTTATCTTCATTAATGACAAGAAAAATTTCTGAAAATAAATGAAAGCTTTGATTTTTGAGAAAAAGATTGTCAATTATCGCCATTAAGCTGATATTTACATATACAACATTAACTTGGTAGTTTTAAGATTAGCAAGGTTATTCATGGAAACATATTTTTGTATACTTACTATTCATTTGAGGGCTTTGATTTCTTGGCATCTATAGTAGGCAAAAGGAAGCCCTTCCAAAGATGTCCACATCCTAATCCCTCGAACCTGGGATTATGTTACTTTACATGGCAAAGAGGTATTAGATAGTGGACGGAGTTAAGGTTGCCAATCAGGCTACTTTGAGATGGGGAAATTATCCTGAATTATTCAGGTAAACCCAGTATAATTATAAGGATCCTTTTATGGACAACAGGGAAACAGGAGAGAGCACCAGAGAGATGAACATTAAATAATAATAATAATAGATTCAATTTGCCATTTTTGGCTTTGAAGATGGAAGAGGATCATTATCCAAAGAATGTGGGAAGTCTCCAGAAGCTGGAAAAAGCAAGAACACAGATTGTCCCTCAGAGCCCCCAGAGGGAATATAGCCCTGTCAGCACCTTGATTTTATCCCAGTGAAACCCATTTCAGATCCTGACCTCTGGAACTATGAGATAATCATTTTACCTTGTTTTAAAGCACTATGTTTGAGGAAATTTGCTCCAGCATCAATAGAAAACTAATACTACATCTAAGAGAGACACATGTACAGAATAAAGTTTAAAAAGTAGCTTTGGACTCTAGGAAGTATAGGTGATGAAAAGATGGAGGAAAAATGTTTTAATTTAGGAGGAGATCCAGTAAGATGATGGACTAGGCAGAAAGACTGCACAGACCCTCTTCAACAAAGAAAAGGGAAACCAATTAACACAGATACAGAAGATAATCCTGGACCCCTGAGCCTTGAAGGGAAGGATATACAAGTGAACTAAACCCAACTAGCAGAAGAATTTGCGTGAAAATACCAAAAAAGGAGACAGATGGAGCTGTGATCTGGCAGCGAGGCTGAGCAATCCTGACGGCACAGACAGCTTGGAGATTCCAGAGTGATGGTAGGACCTAAGAATTAACCTGAAAATCACCCTGCTAGCCAGGGACTGCACAGAGGACTGTGCACAGTGGCTGGGGAACAGAGAAGGTGAAGAGAAAGGTGGGCTGAGCTGTGGATTTTTGCCAGTCCAGAAGTCGCTGCCGTTTTCAAGGTTTAAAAAACAACTTAACTATTTTGGATATTTAGAGAGACAACACTCTCGCAGATTCCTGGGGTTTAAGAACACTTTCTGCTTTCCAGCAACACCAAGGACACTCGGGACCTACAAGACTGACAAGGTACATTTCTCTTGTTACTCTTGGTGAATGGAGGTGCAACAATCCTCCACTCCCACCTACCTTCTGGGCCCACAGGAACTCCATCACAGTCTATGTGCTCACACAGAGACTGGGTGCCCTGCCCTGTCCTCCACTGATTTTTTTTTTTCCTCTTTTTTATTTTTACTTTTTGTTCTTTTTAGCTTCTTTTTTCTGGTGATTAGTTTGCCTGTATTGTCTGTTTTTTTTTTTTTTTTAAAACACTAATATTATTAATACTTTTGTCCTTTTTATTATCATTCTTAATCTTCCCCTCCCAAGTCCTAGTTTTCGGTACTTTTTCTTTTCCCTGTGCCTGGTTGCAATTTTTATTTATTTATTTTTTTAAATTAAGGCTCTTTTTTTCTTTTCCCCTTTTTTCTTGTGGTTAACCCTATTCCTTGATTTTCTTTTTGCATTTTTCCTATATATTTTTTTAATTTATTATTCTCCTTCTCTACTTTTTTTTTCTTAGTGCCCTATCTCCAGATATTGCAGGTTTTCTTGTTTTTACTTCTTTTTTTCCCTTTTTTCTTTTTGGGTTACTGTTTCTGTGCGATTACATGGTATATTTCTCAAGCATGGGCTTTTAGTTTTTTGATGGTTATTCAATTGTAATTTGTGTCTAATTGACTGGGAGACAACGACAGTCCCCATAAGACACAACTTCACCCACACCTCCTGCAACTTCACTTATTGAGTGAGACCCACTACCTCCTTTTCCAACAATGAGCCAACGATAAAAAACCACCAAGAAGAGCCTGAATCACCCTTGCCTGCTCTTCACAAACATTTAGCAGAGATCTAAATACAACAATGCGACAATGCCTCACAGTCCACACAAAGAAGCAAGATAAAGTGGTAGAAAGAAGGAAGCAGGATACAGACCCACAACACATTCTTGAGGAAGAAGCAGCATTGGAACTCTCTGATAAGGAATTCAAAAGAATTATCTTTATGTATCTTCGAAGGATTGAGGGAAAGACCAAAGAAAACATAGAAAAAGCCTTACAAGAATTTTGGAAGAAAATACAAGAA
>NW_006921727.1:7057583-7070953 GCF_000298275.1 Orycteropus afer afer
AAGAAGAATGAAGAAAACCAAAATTCATGGAAACAATTAGTCCTAGCGACAGGTACACCATCCGATCTGCAATCTATACTACTATGAGACCAGAAGAACTAGATGGTGCCAGGCTACCACTGTCATCCAATTGGAAGGGGATCTATGTAGGAGACCCTTGATAGAGAGGGAGAATAATGTGAAACAAAACTCAAAATCATTTGGAGAAAAAAAAAAAAAAGTAGGGACCAGTTTTGCTGGTTTGATAGAGCCTGGTGGAACCACTGAGAGTATGGCCCCTAGCTGCCCTTCAGGTCTGGAATTGAACCCACACCTGTGGTTTCCAGTCAAAGAAAAGACAGGCATATGAGTTGAACATTTACCTCAAGTAGATACACTCTTTGGAGAGAACAATCATGGGAGAAAGAAGGGCTGCTGATGCTAGGGAGACAGCTCATGGGGCAGGAGTGTATGGAGGGATGGACACTGGGGAGAGGTAACTATGTGGAGGAAGTAGGAAGGGAGCTGTTGCATTGTGGTAAACTGTGGTCAATGACATTAGACAAAGAATATGTGAACTGCTGTATGGAAAGTGAATTTGCTCTGTAAATCTTCACCCAAATCACAATAAAAAAAAATATATTGTAATTTAGGATTTATAAAATTCATTTTATCTCTCACCACAGGAATTAAAGTTAGATTACACTTACTGTGCAAATTAGCACCACAGCATTTTAATTCCATTTCCATTCTCAGATCACTAGTTCATGCTATTTCTAGAATTTTCACAGAGTATAACAACTATTATGGTAGTCGATATTATCAAATATAGGACATTTAGAAGAAAAAACATTTTGTAATACAGTAGTCACATTATGAAAAACCAAACCAAACTCACTGCAATCTATTTGATTCCAACTCACAGCAATTCACATTGGGTTTCTTAGGCTGTGAATCTTTACAGAAGCAGACGATCTCATGTTTCTTCTGCAGAACAGCCGGAGGGTTCAAACCACTAAACTTTTGGTTAGCAGTCAAATGCCTTAATAACTATACCACCAAGCCAAACTCACTGCTGTTGAGGCAGCTATGACTCACAGCGACCCCTCCTTGGGTTTCCCAGGCTGTGTCTCTACAGAAGTAGATTGCCCAGTTTTCCTTCCGAGGAGTGGCTGGTGTGTTTGAACCACCAGATTTCTGGTTAGCACCAGAGCTCTTTTATTACATTGTAGTAGTTTACATATTAAAAATTAATAAACCAGTTGGAGAACTGTACCTAAAAGAGTTATCCAGATAAATTCTTTAATGTTATTGAAATCTATACCAGGAAATTTTATAATTGTTAAGTTATATTTCTAGCACCATTCCTAATTTAGAACATGTTGTTGTTGTTGTTGTTGTTATTTGCCATCGAGTCGGCCCCGACTCATAGCGACCCCTCCTTGGGTTTCCGAGGCAGTATCACTATGGAAGTAGGAATGCCCAACCTTCCTTTCAGCATATCACTATCCCCTCATCATTTTTGAGATTCCACATTCACAAAAAATATTAGAGACACTTAACCCAAGAAGTGAACTAACAGGTAATTAGATTGTGAAGTATTTTATACATCTAATAATATTGTCCAGGAGCTCTGGTAGCATAATGTCTAAGGCACTTGACTGCTAACGAGAAGGCTGGCGGTTCAAACCCACCAGCCACTCCTCGGAAGAAAGGTTTGGCAATCCTACTTCTGTAGTGATACTGCCTTGGAAACCCAAGGAGGGGTTGCTATGAGTCAGGGCCGACTTGATGGCACATAACAACAACAATAATATATTCCATCTGAGTGTCCCAAAGCATAGTCTGCAAATGCTAGTGAACATTACTCAGTGCTGTCGAGTCAGATCCAACCCATAGCAACCTCTCCTTGGGTTTCTGAGGCGGTATCACTACAGAAGTAGATTGCCCAACCTTCCATCTGAGGAGTGGCTAGTGGGTTTGAACTGCCAGCCTTCTGGATAGCAGTCAAATGCCTTAGGCACTATGCTATTACCTCAATTTGACAAAGGGGAAAAAAGGCAGAAGAAATTTGCTAGATTTGAAAACACCATAAATTACTCACAGGTAGTATCAGATCCTCAAGACTGTTTTCACTGTATGTTTGTGTATCTGATAACCAGCATTTTAATCCCTATTTTATACCACTAGGCTTTATTGACAGAATCAATAATATCACAAGCCCTAAAAATCATAAGAAACATGAGAGCCTAGTCTTTTTTTCACATTAGGTAGGAAGGCTTATTTATCTCTGTAACATTTCCAGACTTGTTGCTCTCAGACCTAAGAATATAAAGAAAACGGAGCTTTTAATATTTGTGTTATTAGTTACATTAGCTTCACTAAAATCATGATGACCTCTCTAAACAATGCATGGATTACACACAGCAACTGAACCTCCTTCTAAATACTTCTTAATTAATTTAAGAGACTTTTGGCTATGACATAAACCTACTCCTGGGCCAAATTGCCAATTAATTCACTAGAGTCTTATCTCTGGCAGACATATGGTAGAAACACTTAGCAGCAAGGAGACCAATGAGTAATGTCACATGTATACATTTTAATTAAGAGAAATATCTTGCCGTATCTTTGGTGCTAGCACAGGCACAGTATAAATATATTATAGAATTAGGACTAATAAAACAGAGAATATAATAAATTATTTCAGACCCATGAAACTTGGCAAAAAGTGAGATATATCTATTCATTCACCTTATTGTCAGTTATTTCAAAATATTTCCATATAATGGAACTTAAAGTTAATTCATTGTCATAAGAATATTTTTGGTACAATCTGACCCTATTCCCAACATGCAAAACAACAATCTCATGGATCCTATTCCAATGCATTCCATAAAACCAATTAATGTAAAATTCATTGCCAAATTGGCTAGCCAAAATTTCCATGTCATAATTCAGTTATCGATATAGGTTATTTTGTATATACACTAGACTCACTAGAACCATATTTTAAAATAAAAGTTTAACACATCCATCAATGAGTGAAATAACTAAATAGAAATATCTTAAATTATTGTTGCTATGAAATATTTTTCATGTGTTAATTGCTCCATAAAACTCAGGGTAAAAAAGTGGTTTCACATGTGTTTTAACTGCCCAAATCAAGTTGTTGTTGTGTGCCATCGAGTCAGACCGGACTCATAGTCCTTCGTTGGGTTTCTGAGGCGGTATCACTACGGAATCCTTCTGAGGAGTGGCTGGTGGGTTTGAACTGCCAGCCTTCTGGTTAGCAGTGAAGTGCCTTAGGCATTATGCTACCAGAGCTCCTGCCCAAATCAAGTAGTCAAGTTTAATATAGCTGGAGGTACATTTGTAAATGTGTATAAATAGTCATGCAGGTTCATGAGCTTATTCAGTTCAGAAAAGAGCTCTATGGTTTCCATAGCAATCTCAGTTCCTACAGGATGCGGGATACATTGGTGGGTCCTTGTCTGTTTCTGTCCAATGCTGAAGTTATAAAACTAAAGTGGGGTCTTTTTCAGCTTGTTTACAAAATTGGTGGATACTATTCAGATGAGTAGCTCCTCTCCCTGGGACCAAGTTCTACCATGGGGGTCCCTTCTTTGGGCTCTCAGGCTATAGTGCTTACTTAGGGCCTCACAGTCCTCACAGACAACGGTACAGATGTGCCTTCTTGAAATCTGGATTCCCAAGAAAGAGGGACTGCAAACCAAGCTTTGTCAGGTCTCTGTAACCCCTCACAGAATTTTCAATCCTGGCATTCTTCCCTGACCATATGAGGGTCTCCTTTTCCTATTCCTCCCCTCACATATGCACTACAACTCTAAACACAAAGCTGCCATTACTTTTCCTCTCTAGATATTTGCCTCACAGTCTTAAAGACTTATCATTAGTGGGTCAATCTCCAGTAGTGACTCTTCATTCCAGTCCGAAAACACAAAAATACTGTTTCTTCTCTTCTTCCACTGACATCACTTAAAGAAGGAAAATCCATACTGTACACGTAAGAATTGGCTGCCCTGTTGAGAACCTACAGAAGAATTACTCTCATTTTTTCTTAAAAGGCCCATAGCAAGGAGAAGGAAAACCAACTTGATTTCTCAGTGGATTATTAGATTAACTTGTTACATTAAAGTCTCAATAAATCATTGTGCTCCAGTAGTCTTATAAAGTGCCTGTGGCCTCCTGGTTTTGTTTAACAGCATAATTGTTTTCAGTTGTCACTTCTATCAGGAAGTGATGCACCAAGCCAAAGGAGGTTTAAACCTTTTTTCATGCTGTGAAGACAATGATAATTTAAAGAAAAAAAATATGCAAAATACCATATGAGAGCTATACATATAAACAAATACTTTGTAATTCAGAGGAGAAAAACACTAGAACTTATCGGTGACTCCAAGAAGGCTTCAAAGCAAAAGTGGCATCAAGATGAATCTTGAACATCGATATTATATTTTAAAACATAATTTTTATGAATTTATCCCATAAATAAACCTTTTTATTTCATGCATATTAAACAAAAATAGCTTTCGAGTAGAAGAAAATGGAAATTGCTCATAAGCATATTAATTTTGGGATTGTAGAATATTATATTATTAACCTCAATTCTTCATCCCGTCCATGTATCTTTATCATTTGCCGTATAACTTATGTTTCTTCCCACTAGAGGTTATGTATACTTCCCTGGCTCTTGGTTTTGGGCTTAATCACATAACTTCTTCTGACCAATGAGATATTAATAAGTGTCATGCATGTGAAAGCATAAAATGTGCCTGCCCTCTTGCACTTCTCCCATTGCCATGGGAAAAACACACACACACACACACACACATACATATACGTATGTGTATAAGCTCTGGTGACATAGTGCCTAAGGCATTTAACTGCTAACCAGAAGGCTGGGGTTCAAAGCCACCAGCCACTCCTTGGAAGGAAGATTGGGCAATCTAGTTCCATAGAGATACCTCCTCAGAAACCTAAGGAGGGGTTGCTGTGAGTCAAATTGACACGATGGCAGTGAGTTTGGGTTTTGGGTTTATGTGTGTGTGTGTGTGTGTGTGTATACCAGCTACAGAACTAGTCCAATGAGAAGCACAATGAAGACCTGGATCCAACCTGCAACATAGAAGAGTTCTAGCAGAGCCCAGTCTAGATCAGCCAATCCTTGGTCAACCAATAAATACATTACTGATAATATATTTCTGTTGTTTTAATTCACTGAGCTTAGAGGTGGTTTGCAATTCATGATAATTTTGTCAATAGATAACTAATATGGTGTGTTCAATACTTTCAGATATTTTTTCTTTCTTAAAAGGATGAGATCCTACTGGAAATATTGTTTTGTAATCTGATTTTATCACTCCGTATATTGTGATTATATCATTTTGATGTCTGAATAATTTTTTAACTCATCACCCCTAGTAAGAAACCATATCTGTTGGTTTTATGTTTGCCTGCAAAGTAAGAGAAAACTAAAAATAAGAGTATGTTATACAATATAGAAGTTTCCTTCTTTCATATTTTAAAAATAAATAAATAGAGCTCTTGGCTGGTATGATGTCATGTGGTGCAGTGTAGTAAATTACCTGGTATTGCTTTTCTAGTCATAAATCTTTATAAACTCAGTGGTGGAATTGTGAGCAACTGAGGAGCTCCTGATTGTAAATATTATCCAACTGGGGTATTTCTGTTGAGAGTGGTACAAAGCAATGTTCTGGGAAGTTCACTCTCTTTCAGGTGCTTGGAATTCTGATGTTATGATTGGTTAGTTTGGCCACTCTGCCAGGCTCAAAAGGAGGCCTCCTACAGGCAGAAGAAGTCTCTCTGACTGCTGGCTGGGAAGGACATCCTGCTGAAAGAAATGCACTCCTGAGAGACATGGGCTGCTGAGAAAGAGACGCAAGAAACACACATTGCTGAGAGAGGCACCAAGAGACATGCATTGCTGTGAGAGAGACTGTGAGAGACTATTGGCTGAGAGATGGCAGGATGAGAGATATTGAGTGTTGTTCCAGAACTTGAATTGTACCCTCGTGCTTCCCTATTAAACCCCAAAATCTGTGAGTTCTGTGTGGCCACTGCAGTGAATTATTGAACCCAGCAGAAAGGTGGTGGGTGCTGCAGGAGGAACGGTTGGTGTCAGGATTGATAAAAAGGCTGGAGGGAGGCAGCATGTCTGGCCTCGCAGGAATAGGCCTTGGGCTATTGATGGTTATTGTCTTCCTCTTGTGGGGTTAGAGGAGGTCAGAACATGCGGCATCCCTGCCTTTTTGACTGTTGGTGTCAGAAATGGTGGGATTCGTTGCTGTGGCTCCAGACTCAAAAAAAGTATAGGATTTTGTAAAAAAAAGAAAGAAGGGGCCTGGGAAGTGAAACTTTGGATTCTTAGATGGTTACTTTGGTTGGTGTTACCTATTAAAAGAGATAATTGATTCAGAGGCTAGGGTTTTTGGTTACACCCAGCCAAAGCCTAAGGCCATAAACATAGAATGGGAAGGTAATCAAGGTGAAAAGCTGAACCTGGAATGTCTTAAAAAGGATTATGTGTTTTGGGTTATGTATTTATCTTACTGTACTGTGGGTATTGAATGTTCTCTTACCTGCTTGTACATTAGAAATGATTACAGGGTATATGGATAACAGAGAGTGTGTAAGTCCACCTTCAGCCAATACTTAATAGGGTATGTTAAAAGGGGGAAATAGAAGTTGCACAGAAGAAACACAGGCTTTGTTTCAAACCCTGTGTGTAGAGTACAGGGTCTTAGGTAGAAAACCTGAGCCCCACCCAGTACTATTGATGGAATGGAAGATTTGCATTTGAATAAGGACCTGAAGAGGAAAAAATAATGACTGTTTGGCTCTTTGAATTTCGAGCAAGTAGACTGGTTTTGGGTTCATTGAGACAGGAAAGTCATGGTTCATGAGAGAAACCCCTTCCAGGACTGTAAGTTAAAGGAAGCCAGTGAGTAGTAGGCTTGTATGTTACTTGCTTGTGACCACCTGGGTCCACTTGAGTGGAAATGAGGGAAGTGCAACAAAGAAGAAACGAGCTGAGTTTGGTACTCTTTGACTTGGCCACAGAGACTGGGGGTGAGAGGAAGGGCTGGCTGGTCTCAAGTGCAATCAGTTATGAGCCTACGTACATTGAAATAGTCCCTGAGGACTGAGGATGTGAGAGAAGGTGCTGGCTGGTCTGAAATGAAGGGAAGAGTGTGACTCCCAAACTTTGCAGCTGGTACCCATGACTTAGCTGGGATGGCTAGGGCTGAGCTGACCAGAGCTCGACCAAACAAAGAGGAAGGTTTTTGACACTGAGCTGGTGTTAAGTTGCTGCAATATGATGCTTGTGCTGGGCTGGACTTTGCTTGTTTATGGATGTAGATGCCTAAAGTTTCAAGCAGAACAGAAGATTCTTCAGAGGGAAAGGACCATGCTTGTCTCCTCACAGTACTGGTTTGATTGTTGTTGTTGTTATGTGCCGTTGAGTCAAACCCGACTCATAGCGACCCCTCCTTGGGTTTCCAAGGCAGTATCACTACGGAAGTAGGATTGCCCAACCTTCCTTCCGAGGAGTGGCTGGTGGGTTTGAACCGCCAGCCGTCTGGTTAGCAGGCAAGTGTCTTAGCCACTATGCTACCAGAGCTCTCTGGTTTGTTAGGGATGGGCAAATTAGAAATTGGCTATCTATCTACAATGGAGGGATATAAAGGCATGAAGTGGCTGGCTTACACACTTCCATGGATGTGGTTATTCATAAATTGATGGTGAAGGGGATGTGAACTTTTGAAGTATAAAAGGGATAATGGCTAGAAAAGTCATGGGGTGGCCTGCGGTGTAGCAAATTACCTAGTATAGCTTTTCTAGCCAAAAGTCTTTGTAAACTCAGTGGTGGAATTTGCTGTGAGCAACTGAGGAGCTCCTGATTGTAAATGTTATCCACCTGGGGTATTTCTATTGAGAGTGGCACAAAGCAGTGTTCTCGCAAGTTCACTCTCTCTCAGTGCTTGGAATTCTGATGTTATGATTGGTTAGTTTGGCCACTCTGCCAGGCTCAAAAGGAGGCCTCCTAGAGGCAGAAGAAATCTCTCTGACTAGGGCTGAGAAAGACATACTGCTGAGAGAAACATGCTCCCGAGAGACACGTGCTGCTGAGAAAGAGACACCAAGAGGCACACGCTGCTGAGAAAGAGATGCTGAGAGACACACACTGCTGAGAGAGAGACTGTTGGCTGAGAGACGGCGAGCTGAGAGAGACTGAGCATTATTCCTGAACTTGAATTGTAGCCTGGTGCTTCCCTAATAAATCCCATAATCTGTGAGTTCTGTGTGGCCACTGCAGTGAATTATCAAACCCAGCAGAGAGGTGGTAGGTGCTGCGGGAGGAATGGTTTGTGTCAGGGTTGGGGAAAGGGCTGGAGGGAGGAGCATGTCTGGCCTTGCAGGAATAGGCCTTGGGCTATTGATGGTGATTGTCTTCCTCTTGTGTGGTTAGAGGAGGTTGGAAGATGCAGCCTCCCTGCCCCTTTGGCATGTGGTGTAGAAGCACAGACCCTGACTGTCTTGTTGCTCATGATCTAGGATGGAATAAAGTAAGCAGAGGGGAATGCCATTTCCTAGAAGCTTCATAGACTACCTTTACTTAGTTAAATGGCTAGAACTTACTCAGATGGCCACATCTAGCTGCAAGAGAAACTGAGAAAAGCAGCCTTTATTCCAAACAGTCACACATCCAACTAAAAAGTAAGCACTCTGTTATAAAATAGTAAGTGGATAACAAATAATAAGCTAAACTTGACAATATCTGTGATCAACACCTATGTTATTTTTAGTCTTTTAATATAATAAATAACACTGTAATTAATTTTATAGGCTTTTGAGAGGAAAAAATGGAGAGAATATTAGATAGAGCATAGAAAACTTAGGGATGGTTTTCTATGCTCTATCTAATATTTATCAACAAATGATAATGCAATATTATCATAGTGTACAAATTGTGTGAGGGAATAGATGGAAATAAAGCTTGCTTTTTAAAAAAGTATATTTGATCTTGTGTGGCCAGAAAAAGAACAGAATCCTAAATTTCAGCATAAGTGTTGCTGACCCTCATTTTCAGATGGTTATCTAATCAGTACGTGGAGCACTTACATTCTCTAAGTAAACTGATTCATTCAACACATAAAACCATGCTTGAGAGTTTAACTCTCCCTGGGTTATTATCACAATATAAACTTTTTGTTCTTTTTTATATTAAAAGTGAAAAGCTTTCTTAGACTAACTAGTTATTTCAAAATAGGTATGAAAAAAAAGTCTATACTGTATGTAGAATTTACTCTCCATGATAACAGCAGAGATAGCTTATATTTGTAGAGCTTTCTAGAGTTCACAAAATAGTTCATATAACTGATCTTATATCATAATTATAAGAAATCTGTAATGTGGGCCAGCAGATATTATTATCTGTTACAGATAAGGAAACAAAAGTTCAAGAAATGTTAGATACCTGGCCAAAGATTCCACAGCTTACTGGGGTAAACATTTGAATTCTAAGCTAAAATCTAGGACTCCTAATTCCAATTATATTGTCATCATATTACATCACTTTTCTAGCCAGAACCTATCAATGTTTAATTTGACAAGTAATTGTATTTAGTATGATGCATTTAATGATAGATAGATATCAGATCCCTGATTAGAACTGATTTATCATTTAAAGTTGTTACTCCGAATAGTATTAATATTTTAGTGATACCATTCAATTCATGTTTTTGTTGTAGGATCCTAAATTAAAGACAATTGGTATCTTCTGATCAGAAGTATTATCCCTTTACCAGGCTTTTTATATACCCCAAAAAACCAAACCCACTGCCATTGAGTTGATTCTGACTCATAGAGACCTCTATTGGGTTTCCAAGATAGTAAATCTTTATGGAAGTAGATTGCTTCATTCCACAGAGTGGCTGGTGGGTTTGAACCACCAACATTTTGGTAAGCAGGCAAATGCCTTAGGCTTTTAACACAGGTATGGACAGATCATATAGTCCATTTGTGAAGCAAAACAAAATCCTACTGATCAAGCATGAGATGGAGTTCACTAAGCTGTACTGAACTATCTCTATCTAAAGTTCAAGACCCTTCTTATGATCTTTGCAAAGTCTACCCTGAAAGAGAAATCAGGATGACTGTTATGCACCATTCACCTCATCCCACCAACATCTTTTGTTATGAATTTTTGAGTAGTTCCTTTGGCTGTCCCTTCCCAAATCCTATGGGGACCCTCTCTGTAGTAACCTTTTCTCCTCCCACATAAATGGCCTTATTTGTGTCTACACTCATGCCCTCTAGTAAGTCCAACTCCAGCCTTTTCCTTGGATAATCAATCAATCAATTCCCTCAAATCTTACTCCATGGAGCTAGAGGATATTTTGAATATAAATATGATTGAAAGTAGCTTTGAGGGTGAAACATCAAGATCATCAGAATAAAAGCTTCTGATCAAACTAATTTATCCAAAGTGGTACACTACCTTTCTGGAATGATTTAGAATGATAAAAGTTTGTCAGTTACCCTAAAATATGTGTTTGACCTTAACCCTAATTGAGGTGGAAAGAGGAACAAAAACAACACACTGCTAGAATAATAGAAGAAATTGAATATCACAAAAAAAATTGGGCATATAGTTTTTCTTTGTATTACCTTTAAGAAGATTATAAGTATAATTTGATAAAAAATATCTTATTTAATAAGGATTATCAACATTTTCTATTTGTATTGCTTCCAATCAGGAGTAGATTGATTTCTTTACTGAAGATGTTTTACAGAGTTTATATTTATAGAGCTGTGTTTCCCAAAAGTGATCTAAAAGTCACTGAAGAATGACTATAAGCCTAGTGATGGGTACTTGCTGAAATGCAGGTTCCTAGTAGTGCTTAAGGAGCTCTGGTAGCATAGTGCCTAAGGCACTTGACTGCTAAGCAGAAGGCTGGCGGTTCAAACCCACCAGCCACTCCTCAGAAGGAAGGTTGGGCAATCTACTTCCGTAGTGATACTGCCTTGGAAACCCAAGGAGGGGTCGTTATGAGTCAGGTCTGACTCGATGGCACATTACAACAACAACAGCAACAATTAAATCCAGGTTGACTGAACTAGAATCTCTAAAGAATGTGCATTTTACCAAGGTCCTACTTGTGTGCATTCACACTATGGAATCAATTCTGAAGAAATAGATACCTCCAGCACATGTGAATGTCATAAATATAACTAAGGCAAAAATTGTGTTTGTTTATATAATTAATAATATAACATCTAGATTCTCTCATATAAGTTTGCAGAACTTTATCTATGTGTCTTAATAAATTCAAGTAGAGGATTTATTCATACAGTCAAAGTGTTACAACCATTTTCCTCTCAGATGGGAAGATTCTTCAGTAATAAAACTAACGAATATTATTTATGTGTTAATAACTATGGAAAAAATCTGCTTAAGGAATCAAAATTCTTATTCAGTGCCTTTTTGTTGTTGCAGTTGGAACAATACCTGTGACATTATATTTGGCTGGAATAGAGAGTCAAATAAAAAGAAAGCTCCATTAAAAAGCTAATGTACCAGTCTAAAAGCTAATGGTACCCTTGTACCAGTCTTGCTGGGACAAGGGAATAAATCACTTGACCCATGGAGCTATTTAGGTTTTCAAAACAATGAGCCAATTATTTTAGATTTAGGCAGCTTTATATGATCAAAAATAAAGTATCATTGAATACTTTCTTTTAAATTACATAATACATATCACCTTCAATCTCGTCTATAAAATAAATAATAAATATTTGTTGAGTGAGTAAATACATAAAGATATAATTTTTATGGGTTTATAATACATTCCTACTATCTAAGCTACAAGTCATCATCTTCTTTTCTACAATATTGTTCAACCTGATTTTCCTATTCTTTGAAGCTGTTTTTACAAAGTTCATCTGAGATCTTGTTCCAAGTATTTTCCTTAAATTGTAATTTAGTGAATCAATTACAGTTTCAGTGTACTTATTTCTATTGGGCATTTATTTGTTGTTAGTAAGGAATTTAATATAACCAACAACATGTAAATGTTCTAGGAAGGTTCTGTGTTTAATAATTATTCAATGTATCTATTGACTACCAGCTTTTTCCTAAAAAAAAAAAAAAAAAAAAGGTCATTTGCCAAAAATATATACAAAATGATGAAATAAAATAAATATTTAAAAAAATGTATCAGGATATTGGGAGGCAGATAAAATGAACATAGGAGAGATGAGATAAAACCAGGAATAAAGTTTCCCAAATGATCTTATACATATTCCTGAAGGAGATGTGTTACACAATTTTATCTAAGTTTCTAAGAAGTCAATGCAGAGAGAGAGCATCATACCTCATTTATGGTGTCTAAAACATGTAAACTCATTGGTATAGAAATGAGATCCGAGAGGAATTTCTTTTATGGATTCTCTTAAGACAACAATTTAAAATGAGAGAAACAATATCAGCCTTCTAAAAACTACTGTGCCAAATTTACTAGAGTTTTTTTTTTTTTTTTAAAGATACCTCAATATAAGGCAATATTCCAAGAAAAATGTATTAAACACACTTCACAAAGAGCAAATGATATGACCTTGGAATTAGTGTTGACACATTTAGCAAATAAAAATGTGGAATTCCCAAGTAATTTGAATTTCAGATAGACAATGAATGAAATAATACATAATAGTAAACTATGTGCCACCGTTCATGGAATGTAATTATACTTAAAAAATGCCCTTTGTTTATCTAAACTTCAAATTAAACTGGAGTTGCTGTGTTTTATCTGGTAAACCTATTTGGTATGTAGTCCTCAGTTGGCTAGGTTTAATCCAGAAAAACATTTTAGAGTGCTGGAAGACTACGTGGTGGATTGAACTGAGTTCAGAACATCCTTCATAAAATTCTTTTTCTCAACTGAGTTTTTAGTAAGTATCTGTTGTTGTTGTTTTTGTTGTTGTTATGTGTCGTTGAGTCAGCCCTGACCATAACGACCCCTTCTTGGGTTTCCAAGGGGGTATCACTACAGAAGTAGATTGAACAACCTTCCTTCCGAGGAGTGGCTGGTGAGTTTGAACTACCAGCCTTCTGGTTAATAGTCAAGTACCTTAGGCAGTACACTACTAGAGCTCCTGGTAAGTATCTAGTCATGGACATATGAACTGTGCAGTTGCACAGGACTTCACACTCATTTCCTCTTTGGTTGTCATCATCTTGAAATTTTTTTTTTTTTTTTTTTATTAGGATTTGGGTGAAGATTTACAGAGTAAATTCACTTTTCATATAGCAGTTCACATATACTTTGTCTCATGTCATTGACCAA
>NW_006921727.1:7085720-7109089 GCF_000298275.1 Orycteropus afer afer
AACAACAACAACAGTGAAGTCAATGTCAAGTTGTCAGGTTTCAGCTATTTTTTAAATTGCTGGTCAAGTAAATATCATATGCATCATTGGTACTACATCAGTAGTAATAATTATAATCTTTATAGGAAATATGCTAGCCTAAGAAGGACTAATGCCTCAATAGAGGGGCTTTCCAAACACATACTGAAAGGAGTCCAGGGAATTACTACAGGGCCAAAGGTAAGAATAAAGCAATTTTGATTGTTGAAAAATTAAGAAATTTGGGGAAAGAGATTGGGAGAAAAATAGTAATTACTTCTAACTTGCACAAAGGTATTCATACTTTGAAAAATTTATTTCTAACAATCCTTAAGCTAAAAGAAGTACTTTCATTATCATGTTTTTTTTTTCTTCTATATTTTTTTCCATAGTGGCTAAGGCACTTGACTGCTAACCAGAAGGCTGGCGGTTCAAACCCACCAGCCACTCCTCGGAAGGAAGGTTGGGCAATCCTACTTCCGTAGTGATACTGCCTCAGAAACCCAAGGAGGGGTCGCTATGAGTCAGGGCTGACTCGACGGCACATAACAACAACAACAACATGCTTTTTTAAATTCATCTGCTTTTCTACCTTGTTAACTAATTCCCTTTCCTCTCCCTGTCTCAAATTAGGTGGCGTAGTGCCTAAGGTATTTGACCACTAACAAAAAGGCTGGCGGTTCAAACCCATCAGCCACTCCTTGGAAGGAAGATTGGGCAATCTACTTCCATAGTGATATCGCCTCGGAAACCCGGAGAGGGTCACTATGCGTTGGATCTGACTCGATGGCAGGGAGTTTGTTTTTTTTAATACCCATGTATTAGCTGTTTACTACTTTCTCTAAAAGCAACCCTGCTGGCGCACTGGTTTTTGTGTGAGAAAAGACCTGGTGATTTGCTCCCATAAAGATTACAGCTGAGAAAACCCTATGTGGCAGTTCTACTTTGTCCTATAATGCCATTATGAATTTGAATGCACTCCACAGCCCATAACTACCATTTTCTTCATAGATACTTTCTGACTCTGATAATTCATTTCTACCATCTCACTAGGACGTAAGCTCCAAAAGGATATGTAGTTAGTCTTTTTTCCATTATATTCTTAGTGCTTTTGTTGTTTGTTGCTGTTGTTATGTGCCGTCGATTCGGCCCTGACTCATAGCGACCCCTCCTTGGGTTTCCGAGGCAGTATCACTAAGGAAGTAGGATTGCCCAACCTTCCTTCCGAGGAGTGGCTGGTGGGTTTGAACCGCCAGCCGTCTGGTTCGTGCTTAGCACTGTGCATATGAAAGGCACTGAATACATTTTGAATGAGTGAATGAATTAACTTTATATATCCTGAATCTAGGTCTCTGGTCTTGACCTCTTTGAAAAGTTTCAGAAATGGGCTTCTAAACATGTAATAGAATATATTCAAATGAGTGCCACAACAAACTTAAAATATCCTAGATTAACTTTTGTGATTTCATCACTGATTTTATAGTACCTGAAGGAAAACCTAAATTTTCCTTACTTTCTCTCTTTCCCCCTTGCCGCTCAGATCTAATCTCTTATTAATCCTCTTCTTCAATTCAGTTTATTTCACTGAATATATCATATGTGGTAGCTCCTCTGTTTGGTGCTGCATAAAGAAAGGGCAGTGAGGCCTTGGCACTAACTTTGAAGAGCCAACACGAAATCTAGGATGACAACATGAATAAAAAGAACACACAACTTGAGAAATACAATTTTTCAGTTATTCGAGTATGTTGCTAGACACTTTTCGTTGTTTACATTCACACACAGACACACAAGTGTACACACATCTCTTTCACACCTACTTCAAAGGTTCTGTTCTAAGCCTTTATTATCTGGCAGCTTAACTTTCATAGCAGCCATTTTCTTTATCTCACTTACCTCTAAACTCTATTATCTGCATAGCATTCTGCATAGCATTCAGTGATTGATCCATCTGCATAGCATTCTGTGATTGATCATGTTAAAGAGTGATCCTTTATGATACTTTCCTGCTTAACATTATAAACAGGGCAGAGTCTACAAGGCCATCTAGACTTACTTTAGCTAGTGTACACTTCTGCTTACTAAACACATCAAATTCCCAGAAACCTTACCCCCAGAGATTCTGATGAATTGATTTGAGGTGGGGCCCTGGTGTCAGTATATCTTTAAAAACTCCGGTGATGCTAACATGCAGATAGAATAAGAATCACTAAAATCACTAAAAGAATCTCCTTCTTACTATCACAAACAACTGCTCATCCAAATTTGTCTTGAATATTTCCATTTATGAAGCAGGTTAAACTATTTTCAGCCAATTTTATAAAATATTTGCTTATGTAAAGCTAAATTTGGCCTTCTGTATCTTTTACTGACAGGCCTAATTCTACACTATGACACTACAAATAAGTCTGTCCTCTTCTACATGACAGCCTTTCAATTAATTGAATATTTCATAACATGACCTTCTTCAGTATTCTCTTCCTGAAGCTAAACATACTAAATTTAGGAGAAAAAAAAAAAAAGATAGCCCTGACGCTTTGCTGTTGGCTTAGTCCAGTCCTAGTTGGATACTGAGCAGGTCACATTCCACAGCTCACAAAAGTGTACATTTCTAAATGCCTTACATTCCTGAAAGACATGGTTTACAAACAGACCCAGAAACATTAAGATCATGCTACAAACCAGAAAATTCCTTTTTCTTGCTATCGAACACAGAAACATCTGGTCTTTATCAAAATAACTGAGAATCAAATTAGAATTTTTTAAATTTAAATATAAATAAATGGTATAAGTAGTATATACTATAAGCTGTAGTATCTATCTATCTATCTATCTGTCTGTCTGTCTATATGGATTGACACAGTGATTGCAAGGATGGGCTCAGGTATAGCAAGGATCATGAGGCTGGCACAGGACTAGGCAGTGTTTCCTTCGGTTGTACATAGGGCCGCTATGAATTGGAGCCAACTCAATAGCAACAACAAATATAAATATAAATATAAACATATATATATATATATATATATATGCATGTGTGTGTGTAATTTTAGTGTACATACTCTGAATACTTCTCTCCATATCTGGATCATATTGGAAGCTGGATTTTCTTGCAATTTGCTATCTATACTTGTAGGGAAAAAACAAAATTTTATTTTTTTGTTTATGAGCTTTTTCTTTTTCTTTGACAACACCCAGCCCTTTTCACCATCCATTTGATGATAGAGTTTCTATTTTTTCTGATTAACTTGTTCAATCTTTTGTGGGAATGCTCCCACCCTTCAAATGTGATCTGCTCAGTGAAAGATCGAACAGAACTCTCAAACTCTCGACTACCTCTCTACGGACAGAGTCTCTGATTATTTATGTCACCTAGGTGTTAGATTAACCCACTTAAACTGTCAGTGTTGAGGACAGCCCTGCAGGTTACGACCATACATCTCTCTTCTGGTTGATACTGGTTTAATCATAAACCATCCCATTATCCACAGAAAAATGTAACCAAGGCCCAGCAGATATTCATAATCATCTATAATCAGATCCCAGCTTAATTTCTTCTCCTTTATAACCCATGTCACGTAAAATAGATTCCGTATCAGATCAGTGTACTCACTAGCTCTTTAAACTATGTTGGAGATATTTCTTCCTGCATATTCTACTTAAGACACTACCCCTTTCTTAGAATGAAGCCTGCTCTCCCTCACAGAATCCTTTCTGCCGATAAATAACCAACTCCAAATATCAGCACAAGTACTGTTCCTTCCATTAAACTATCCCAGAATGCTAGAGCCTACAGAACTTTATACTTTCTCTGAACATCAGTCACCTTTATTGTCTTTAATATTAGCAGCAATGCCATTTTACTGAGCGCTATAATAGGCAATTCATACTAACTTTAACCTTGATGAATAGATATTGCTTTACCTATTTTACAGACGAGGAAACTGAGACTCACAGAGGCTAAGATACTTTCCCAACATCACAAAGCTGGTAAGAAGTAAAGCTAGGATTCAATTCCTGGTCTGTTTGACTCTATTGTATCAGATTACCTTACCTTCATAATCTATTTGATTCTGAATCAGGCACTGATGTGTATTATTAACTTTTGCCAAATGTAGTTCAGTCTCTGGGTACCACAAATGATTAAGCAAGTATCTACAAACCAAAAGGTTGGCAATTTGAACCATCCAGGGGCACACCTTGGAAGAAAGGACTGTAGATCTGCTCTTGAAAGGTCACAGCTATGAAAACCCTATGGAATGTAGTTGGGGTCACCATTAATTGGAACTGACTCAAAAGCAACTTTTTGTTTGTCTGCTATCATATCCATCTGTCTATCGTATCTATCGTATATATCTACCTATCATCTATCTATCTATCTATATGGACTGACACAGTGATTGCAATGATGGGCTCATGTATGGGAAGGATTGTGAGGCTGGCACGGGACTGGGCAGTGTTTCATTCGGTTACATATAGGGTCACTATGAATTGGAGCTGCCTCCATGTAGTTTACATTTAACTTGCATAATCATAATTTAGAACAAAATCAAGTTTCATGATAATATTTATATATTGAGTTTAAAGCTGCTGCTGTCAAGTTGATTCAGACTCATGTGGACCCTATAGGACAGAGTAGAACTGCCCCATAGCATTCCCAAGAGGCTGTGTTCTTTACAGAATTTGATTGCCACATTTTTCTCCTGCAGAATGGCAGGGAGATTCAAGCAATTGACCTTTTGGTTAGCAGCTGAGTGCTTAACCACTGTGCCACTAGGGTTCCTATATATTAAGCTTAGTTATATAAAGTTCAAGACTATTTTAAAGGTTTGAAAAGAGCTACGAATGCTGTGACATTTGCTTCCCAAAGTCAATTTACTTATTTAAACTAGTATCTCACTTTCTTCGTTGGAATTCAATTGCACCTATTCTAATGAAGAGATTGCATCCACTGATGTTTTGCCCCTTTAGAAGGTAAGAATTTAACATAGACATGTGGAATGTGAGTTGGCCATAATTCGCCAGACTACTTCTTCAGGAGTTCTCACTCCAGGACCATTTTCTTGCTATTCTCTTGCTTGCCAGGGCCAACCTCTGTCATGTCCCCTGGTGATCTTGCCATCTGCAAGTGTGCTTTATGTATCAGGCTTTGTGTGTGCATGTGTGTGTGTGTGTGTGTGTGACACTTCCTCTCCATACAGTTGTAGTTCTTCTGCATCTTGTTCACTTAGGACTCTGCTCTCTTTTCTCCAAGGTATGAGTAAAGTGTGTGCTGAGTGTTCTTTCCCCAAATCCTGCCTCATCAGCATGACAATTTATACACATTTTACCATAGGCCAGCTAGACAGAGTGCTTGATTCAAAGGGGTAACCTGAATGCTAGCATTTCTGGCTTTAATGATATTTCTGGTAGCAGTAACTTTCAGCTCTCTTAAACAACATATTCATCCACTACAGAAGGTCCTACTGCAACAGCTTAATGTCACAGTTTTTAAAAGAATGCAGAGAAAGAAGAGAGCACATCTCAGCAGTACTGAAGCTGTAAGGGAAGCACTTAAGAGGCATCAAGGACAGAGCTGGTTTGAGTGTTGGAACTTTCCCATTCTACCAGTTATTTACTGTCAAGACTACTCCAACTCATGGCAACCATCTCTGTGTTAGAGTAAAGCTATACTCCATTGGGTTTTCATTGGCTGAACTGTCAGAAGTAGATCACCAGGGATTTCTTCCAAGGCAGCTCTGGGTGGACTTGAACCTCCAAATTTTAGATTAGCAGCCATGTGTGTTAATTGTTTACATCACCCAGGGACCCTTATCCCACCCTAAAACTATGTAAATCTATAGTAAGATCTAACCTTTCCTTTTCAAGCCCTTGTCAAGTAAAACAGGATAGAAGATACTAATAATTGTATATCGATAATGTGTATATAGGCATGTGATTATGTGTACAATGTATCTTGGATTGTTGCTGTGATTTCTAAATTATATCCTCTTATTTTAAATATTATATGCATTTTAAGACAAGTGATTAGTTAATCCTTAAGCATTTCTATTTGGCTTTCCTATAAGTGCCATATTATTAACCCCATTTTATCAGAGACAAACTCTGTTGATTTATCCTTTAGTCATACAGAGAGACTATGGAGGTTAGCATAATTAAAAGAACTCAAATGTCATCTTTTTTAGTTTTTATGTTTTCCTTGAGTAAATAATAGATAATCTCTTTGTAAATCAGGTTGAGCAGTCTATACTTAGAAAGGATTTGCTAATACATATGAGGTCAATAAAATATTTGAATGAAATATCATTACCGAGTATTAAGTTGGCTATTACAGTTTTCTGGAATGTCTATTTATCCCATCTCATCTTCCAGAATAATATATCTCGAATATAATTTATACATCTTAACTCAGATTGAACCTTTACATCTTTTTACAATCCAATTTTATTTCATTGTTATCCATAATTTTTAAGGGCGAGGCATCACTTTTTCTGGTTATAATATTGTCACTTCTGTTTACTGTATGGATGTAACAGCAACAACAGTAAAGACCATTCTTCTAAACCCAAACCACCATTGATTCATATAAAGTTCCTCCAAGGAACTTAAATTTTCAAAAAAAGTGAAGATTAATAATGTGAACTATGGACAATTCATATGACACATATTCTTTAGGAACATTCAGCAATGAAGAAAGAAACCTTTTGTCTAAATGACTTACAAATATCCTTGCCTGATTCATTATGGATCACTAGGATGAGTCATAAGAACCAAAGCTCAGTTACAGACATGTGACATCATGATATCACATGACCTTGCTGGCAGGCATAGCTTCTTAAACTCTAATTTCATAATGAATTTTTCAAGGTGAAATGGATTAGGGATGAGTAGTTATAAGGCTTTTAGCAAACACCTGAAGATCCATGAAATATTTTATTAATAATTTAGAGACTTCTTAACACAGATCATGTAGCGTAATAGTTCAATGCTAAAGGGAACTATCATTTTACTTTCAAGATACTGATAGTGGAATAACAGTGTTTCACAGTGGCTGGCATTCCAACAGAGGATTACACTTTAGTAACATTCTACTTGGAAAACTCAGATCCTTCCAGTGATATTAATGGCAAAAAAAGTGCTAAACCTCTACCCACAATGCATGCATCCCACAGATACTTTTCAGTTGATTGATTGATTGATGTGCCTGAAGAGACAGTTGGCATATTTACTCAGAGTGCTATTTAATTGACAGGTGTGGCTATTCCTTTGTTTACAGTACAAGGTGTGAGATTTTCTGGAAAGATAGTTTACATGATGAATAAATTACTAAATTAATATTTTAATAATTTTAAATTGTGTCTAGTAAAACCTGGCTTTATTCCTAATTCTTTTTCTAACTTTCTCTATTTCTCCAATAAATTTTCAGCACTAATGGAGGGAAACAATGACATTGAAATCTGAAACAAGAAATAATATTTTTAAAAAAGCTTCTTTTGTATATTAGTGTTTAATTCTGAAACTGAAGAATGGCCTGTCTCATATTCTGCCCCATTATACGTCTAGTCTTATTTGACTATATCTATAGGTTACAGCTCAGTGCCTGGCATATAGCAGGTATTTAGAAATACACGTAGAGCAAAATAATATATTTTCTTTAATTGCTAGTAGCTGCATTAACAAGAACTACACTGGTAGCATAGTGTCTAAGGCATTTGACTGCTAACCAGAAGGCTGGCCGTTCAAACCCACCAGCCATTCCTTGGAAGGAAGGTTGGGCAATCTACTTCTGTAGTGATACCACCTCAGAAACCCAAGGAGGGGTCGTTATGAGTCAGATCCGACTTGACAACAGTGTATTATGTTACATTATGCTTACATTGGTGGAACAGGAAAGTTTCCCATTAGAATTTATTCAGCAACTAGGGCCTCTAAGGCTCATTGAAACTGACTAGTAAGTATTAGAAATTAATTTTTTTTGTTTTGAATAGTTTACTTTTAAATTTGAAATGAGAAATCAGAAAAATATCAACAGCTCCTACATCCTCAGGGCCTATCCAGTTCATTAAACTTTATAGAATCAGTGCTGTAGGTTGCAGCTCAGGACAGTTCTAGTTGAAACTTTTTGTAGCTTTCACTTTCAAAAGTATCTCAATTTGGAAGAACTATTATATGTTTCACCTTTTTATGAACTTGAACTTGATCCATATTCAGCTAATGATAGAGAATAAACTCATTGACTCCCTGATGACAAATTCCCATAATCCTGGCACCATACCAATATTACTTCTTCATATTTTTCCGTACCTTTTTGTCTTTGTAAGATGTGTATATGGTGTTTGTAAATTGTATCTAACTCTATGTTCAAGGCACAATCAATGAATGATAACTGAAGGGTAATAAAACAATGTTATGAAGTTTATAGCATGGCAGTTTTATGAATAAGACCTCAACCTATTGATAAATTAAATTGCATATGTGGCTTTGGTAGCTCACTGTGATGTCATGGTTCAACACTGGACAATTTACTTTGTAAGTGATTAATACATGAAGCAGGAGTCCCTCCCTCATCTCACCCATCCCTCACCTGTGAAACATACCATTTGTTTAGGAATGCATCACCTGAAAATATACCATTTGGCTTGTATTAGGGCTCAGGGCCTGTTCTTTTAAGAGTCATTTTCTCCTAATTGTCAGCCTTACTCTCTGGTTAAGTTAAAGTTTTAAAGCACTTGGAAGTTCATTGATGGATTAATGAGTATTTATATATCATCTGGAGCTCTGGTAGCGCAGCTGCTAAAGAAAGATCATCGACTCAAACCCACCAGCTGCTCAGTGGGAAAAAGATCTGACAGTCTGATTCCACAAAGATTATAGCGTTGGATACCCTAGGGGGCAGTTCTGTTCTGTCCTATAGAGTCAGCATGAGTAGCAATTGACTTGACAGCAATAGGTTTGGTTATATATTATCCATTATGAATAAAGAAAGCTGGGAAGAAGAATAAATGTTAAGACAAAAGAAGTTCAAGAAATTTGGTTCATATTCTCAAGATTTTACCATCTATTGGTAGAAATAAAATAAAAATACACAGCTCGAATGCAAGTAGGTGACCTGTGGGCACAGGACCATGGTTGCAGGGGACATCAAGCTCAATTGGCATAACATACTACACAAAACATTGTTCCACATCCTACTTTGGTGAGTAACTACTGGGATCTTAAAAGCTTGCAAGTGGCCATGTAGATGCAATGATGGGTCTCTTCTTGTCCAGAGGAAAGAATAATGAAGAAAACCAAAGATGCATGGAAACAAATAGTCCAAGTGACTGGTACACAATGCAGTCCTCAGCCTATATGACTGTAAGACCAAAAGAACTAGATGGTGCCTGGATACCACTGTCAACCACTTGGAGGGGGATGTATGTAAGAGATCCTGGATAAAGTGGGAGAACAATGTGGAACAAAACTCAAAATCACACACACACACACAAAAAAGGATCATGTTTGCTGGTCTGATAGAGCCTGGTGAAACCCCTGAGACTATGGCCTCTAGTTGCCTTTCAGGTCTGAAATTTAACCCACTCCAGTGGCTTCCAGCCAAAAACAAGCTTATGAGCTGAACATTTACATTAGGTAGTACACTCCATGGAGAAATTAATCATGAGAGAAGAGAAGGGCCGTGTATACACAGGGAAACAGCTTGTGGGGCAGGAGTGCATGGGAGGCAAGGACACAGGGAAGAGGTAACTATGGGGAGAAAGTGAGAAGAGAGCTGTTGCATTGTGGGAAATTGCAGTCAATGTCACGAGACAAAGTATATGTGAACTGTTCTATGGAAAATGAATTTGCTCTGTAAACTTTCACCCAAATCACATTAAAAAAATAAAGAAAGCTCCAATTAGATTGCTCAAAATGGTAGTTGAATGGTTCTTTTTATACTTGAAAAAAAAATGATGTGTAGAGATAATAACATTAGTTGTACAAGTTCTAAACCTTAGGATGTCAAACTTGATCTTTAGCCCATGCCCTGTAAGCTATAGTGTCTAGACATTTAAAGAATTTAGAAGTAGTAGGCACATTAAGTGATTAATGAAGGTTTTCATTGTTATTGCTAAGGAAAAGGAGACCTCTGCAACTTTAACGGGGAAGGAACTTTTCTAATGACAGGAGAAGAATTGTGGGAAACAACTTATCTTGAATAGAAGAGCAGAACAAAATCAATATTGCAAGTAGGAAATTAGCTTTACACAGTTCAGTCTTTCTCTGTCCAGAGGGCAACCATGAATAGAGATATAGACATGGAGTAGAAGTAAGAGAAATTGAGAGGCCCCCTCCTGATGTTGAGTTGATCCTGACAGACAGACAGATAGGACAGGGTAGAACTGCGCCATAGGATTTCCAAGACTGTAAACCTTAATGGAAGCAGACTGCCACATCTTTCTCTCATGACGCAGCTGGGGGCTTTGAATCTCCAACCTTTAGCACCAAATGCTTAGCTACTGTACCACCAGGGCTCCATTAGCTGAGAAGGAGGTATAAAATGTGGAAGTGGGACAAGACACTTGAGAAAGAAGGTCTAGGTGACCATTATGGTATTTTCACTAAAGAATTACCAAGTGATCTATGAAATAATTGCACAGGACCAGAAAGGATACAGTTGAAGTTTTACTGCTGTCATTTCAGCATTTACTCTCTGATTAAGAGCTTAAATTATACAGTGTTTGGTTTGTGGAAGGCTGTGGTCTACAACAGGAGCCTTAACTCCATTTTGAGTGTTGACGTATGTTCAGATGTCATTTAAGTTCTTTAGGTTACTTCTCTGCATAGTGCCTAAGGCACTTGACTGCTAACCAGAAGGCTGGAGGTTCAAACCCATCAACCACTCCTCGGAAGTAAGATGGGTCAATCTACTTCTGTAGTGACACTGCCTCGGAAACCCAAGGAGGGGTCACTATGAGACAGGTCCCACTCGACGGCACACAACAACAACAACAACATGTTACTTCCCTAGTGCTTGCGGCCATTAAACCAACAATGTGGCTATGCTTAGACAAGCCCAGGGAAAGGCAGTTTGTTTTCAAGGAAGAATGAGGTTCAAAGCAGGTGAACTATTATGCAGAAAATGTTCACACAAATAACTGGGGAACTTACCTGGGGATTTAGTAAAAGTAGTCAATCAGATGCATGTTATCTAATTTACATTGATAGTTAGGGTCCTGGTGGCTATGACTCAGGGTCACATGATCATGTCATACCCTGACCACCATGTAGTCATGTTATCAAAACCCTAAAACCAGTCCTATGATCTTTTTGACCTGCAATTATGCACTTATTCCAATCATGGCCCTTTTCCCAATTCTGTAGTCCCACCTATGAATTGATGCTACCAGCAATCATGATCTTGTGATGTTTTCCTTTGTTCTCTGTAGTATATGATGAATGCTATGGCTGTGACTCAGTGCATTCCACTGGCCTCTGTAATGGCTACTTTCTCTTGGTTTCTTTTGTCTTTGTCCTGTTGAAGGCTTAATAAAAGCATCTCTATAGAACATGTCTTTTTCCCCTAGCCAAGGGTTTCTATAGAACATTTTTGAATCTGGGGTCTTTTTCCCCTAGCACATCTCCTACTGTTCTGGGACCAGAGAAGAGGTACTTGAAACAGAGTGTGGAATGATCCAGGGCTGGGATTGCTAGGACAGGCACAGAGGGGGCATGAAGTTTCTGGGCCTAGAGCTAGAAGGACAGCTCTAAGGCCTGACTGGGTTCGTGTTGCTGGAAGTCCAGTGCAAATTTGCCTTCTAGTTTCTGTCAGTAAGGGCAATCAAAAGCTATCTTTACCATTTTCTCTGTCCTATCAGAAGATAAAAAAGGACAAATCTTTTTCCTGAGCATGACTCAGGTTTATCAGGAGCTTATCCTGCTCTTATTCAAATACTCAGCAGTATATCTTTTATATATGGAAGTCCTGGGGAGTGGGAACAGTTAACGCATGTGACTGCTAATCTAAAAGTTAGAAGTTCAAATCTACCAAGAGGCACCTTAGAAGAAAGGTCTGGCAATCTACTAAGAAAAATATCAGTCACTGAGACTCTACGGAGCCCAGTTCTACTCTGACACGCATAGAGTTGGAATTGACTTGATGACAACTGGTACTTGTAATCATTCAAAAATAAGAATCATAAGAAAAGTAAAATGACTTAGCAGAGCTTTAGTGAATTATAGCAGCCGGAAGAAATACATCAGATATTTTATGGGATATTAATAGTTAGGATAGATGCTGACACTGATATAAAACTGGGTAGTATCCAAAAAAAAAAAAAAGCTGTTAAGGTACCAATTTCAGGGAAGAGATGATTTCCTGAAAAATATAGGGGCTTGAAATATTATTCTGAATTAGGCACTTTTCTTGACAAGAAAGAAATAGGTAAAGATTCAGTGAGTTACACTTTCCTCAGAAGGTTTTAAGTATATATAATGCCATGGACCATAATAATGTGGGAACTGATGTTAACTCAACATGATTACAGGATACCTATGACACTGGAAAAGAGCCCTGGTGGCACAAAGTTTAAGAACTTGACACCAAACTGAAAGCTCAGTAGTTTGAATTCACCAGTGGAGAACGACCTGGAAATCTGCTCTTGTAAACATATCAGCCTAGGAAACATCTGGAGCAGTTCTGCTCTGTCTTACAGGGTCACTGGGAGTCAGAATTGACTTGATGACACACAGCAACATGACATTGGAGCATATTGCTCCAAACCAAACCAACCTCATTGCCGTCGAGTCGTGTCTGACTCATAGTGACCTCTCCTTGGGTTTCCAAGGTGGTATCACTACGGAAGTAGATTGCCCAACCTTCCTTCCAAGGAGTGGCTGGTGGGTTTGAACTGCCTGCTTTTTGGTTAGCAGGCACATGCCTTAGGCACTATGCTACTAGAGCTCCTGTATTGCTCCAGAGTTGATTTTTTTCCAGAGATATCTACACTGAGAGCTTTTGGTATTAATGTTTGTGAAAATTAATGTCCAGCCAATTTTATGACAATAGAAAATCTTCTGTAGAGGATGTCATAACATAAATAAATACCTAACAAAAAAGAAAATGTATGTCTTGTTACCCCCAATACAGAATATTATCTTTCTGAACTTCTGTCTAACTAGGAGAGGGAGGGTATTAATTGGTTCCTGACATAATTTATACTCTATTTAAATTATCACATTAAAAAAAAATACACAATGCCATCGAGTCAATTTTGACTCATGGCAACCTCCATTGGGTTTCCAAGGCAGTAAATCTTTATAGAAATAGATTATTTCATCTTCCTTCTGCTGAACCGCTGGTGGATTTGAATCACTAATCTTCTGATTAGCAGTCAAATGCCTTAGGTACTGTACCACCAGACCTCCTTATATTACTGTATAAACTAAGCAATCATAAAAAATAAAGTGTCAGAAGTTTCCAAATACTTTTCTATTTTAAAGATAAATTAAAATTGTGAAGGGTCTTTACATTCCAATTTAGCCTACAAAGTTTTTATTGTTTTTCACTCTCTGGGAACACCATGGAAGAACATTCCACTTGGAACAAGGATTTCTTGGATCTGAATCTGACAACTACTAATGAGTCTAAACTTGGGCAAATCATTCAGAGTTTTTCTTCTTTGATCCCTTCATTGGAAAAGCAGGTACAACATCCTTTACACACATACTCATGTGGATGTTGGAACATTCAATGTAATGGAGGGAAAGGACTATAGCCAGACGTCCTAATATATTATTACAATTATTATTATCAACCTAAAAAAATATACTAAGCATATAACTCACAAGGCAGATGTGTTAATATAGTGATTTCCAATAGAGAGAAAATCTTTTCTGCATCACGATAAACTCCCCTGCGAAATCCAGTTTCTACAGAAATATTGTGAGTTTATCATAGCAAATATTACTTGAAATAACTGAACTGAAATATACATTGTGTGTGTGAAAGGTGATTTTTGTTGCAGTAATTGATCTAAGACTGAAATAAACTCTATGCAAATAATGCATGCATTATATGATTTTTTGCAAACTGTGCAACTCCTGCACATTAATTTCCTATGCATGCTATGCAAGTTTTGTGTGTGTGCACGTTATTTATGTGGATGCATTATATGTGAAAAATATGGCCCACACACAAAAACATACACATTGAGGAAACTGTTCCTATGATTAATTTTAAAAGATACCATGGTAAGAAAATTATAGACATATTAAGTTTATTAGTTCACCCAATGTTTTACAACTCCATAAATATTTTAGTAGATCATCCCACAATTAAATTGATACCACAATGGGTACCTAGTTACTCAGATGAAAAAAATATGGATGCTGCCAGTTTTATTTTCTAACCTGGGTTTTATGTCTTCATTAATAAAATGTTTGAAAATTAAGTATATAAATTGATCAGTATCTTTAAAAAATAAAGTGAAAATTAATAAAAGATGTATAGCATATTGGCTAAGACGCTTGACTGCTAACCAGAAGGCTGGTGGTTCAAAGCCACCAGCCACTCCTCGGAAGGAAGATGGGGCAATCTACTTCCATAGTGATACTGCCTTAGAAACCCAAGGAGGGGTCGCTATGAGACGGGTCCCACTCAACAGCACATAACAACAACAACATTTTTTTCTTAATTTTTTATCATTACTGTTTTTGTGTAGTCCTTTATTTTGAGTGGCAATATAAAATAAATTATGATACAGTATATTTAACTAAAAGGAGTTCTGTGGGCACAGTGATTCAAGCCTAGGCTGCTAACCAAAAGGTCAGTGTTTCAAATCCACCAATCTGATCACGGGAGGAATATGTAACTAATAGTCTTCTTTACAACCTTGGAAATTCTATGAGGGCAATTCTACTCTGTTCTGTAGGGTCACTAGGAGTCAGAATCAACTCAACAGCAGTGGGTATATTTAACTGATATTCAAAACAAAATATAGTAAATTCTTAAGAGTTAAGATTAACTTTTTTTGGAAAAAATAATTTAGATCTCTGTGGTCCTATAGATTGAAATTTGAAAATATATTTTAATAGAACAAAATCAAAGAGATAATAAAATAACAAATATCTGTTGTTGTTGTTTTTAGGTGCTGTCAGGTTGGCTCCTACTCATAGCAACCCTTTGCACAACAGAACAAAACACTGCCCGGTCCTGTGCCAGTCTCACAATACTTGCTATACTTGAACCCATCATTGCAGCCACTGTGTCAATCCATCTCGTTGAGGGTCTTCCCCTTTTTCGTTGACCCTCCACTTTACTAAGAATGATATCCTTCTCCAGGGAATGGCTCTTTCTAACAACATGACAAAAGTAGGTCAAACGAAGTCTGGCTATTGTTGCTTCCAAGGAGCATTCTGGCTGTACTTCGTTCAGGACAGATTTATTAATTCTTTCGGTGGTCCATGGTACTCTCAGTATTCTTGGCCAACACCACAACTCAAAAGCATCAGCTCTTCTTCCTTATTCATGTCCAGCCTCACATGCATATGAGGCTATTGAAAATACCATGGGGTTAGGAACACCTTAGTCTTCAAAGAGACATCTTTGCTCTTCAGCACTTTAAAGAGATCTTGCAGCAGATTTGCCCAATGCAATATGCCATCTGATGGTTTGACTGCTGCTTTCATTGGTGTTGATTGTGGAACTAAGTAATATGAAATCTAAAGAACAACTAACCATAGAGCAATTTATTTTTCAATCTAAAATTTTTATCTAAAATTTCTTACAGCTGTATGTGTACACCTGGAATTCTTTCACAGTTTCCTCATAAATATTAAGAGAAAATGAACCTTTTGATGCTACCAAGAGATGAAATAAATATAATGGTATTCAAATTATTTTTGTAATATAATCTAGTAATTTAAAAAATATCTCATATTGGCTGCTAACAGACATAAATAATATTAAAATGAACAATAGTTGTATACTAAACTTTCTTAGCATTTTAAAAACAAAATATTCTGAGCATCAAGAATGAATAAAGTCAGTTTCAATTAGTCCAAGGACTGGCAGACCAGGTGATCCTCAGCCTATATGACCATAAGACCAGAAGAACTAGATGGTGCCAGGCTACCATTGTCAACCACTTGGAGGAGGACTGGTGCTAGATAGAGATCCTGGATAGAGTGGGAGAACAATCTGGAACAAAATAAAATCATAAAAAAAGACTAGGTTTACTCGTCTGATAAAGTCTGGTGAGACCCCTAAAACTATGGCCCTTAGTTATCCTTCAGGTCTGGAACTGAACTCCCTCCTGTGGCTTGCAGCCAAACAACAGACAGGCATATGGGGTGAGCATTTACATCAGGTAGATATACTCCTTGGAGCAATCAATGATCAATTGTGGAAGAACAGAGGGACAGAATTTACACAGGGAGACAGCTCAAGGGGCGAGAGTGTGTGGGAGGGAAGGATACAGGGAAGCAGTAACTATGGAGAGGAAGTGGGAAGAGAGCTATCACATTGTGGAGAATTGTAGTCAATGTCTTGAAACAAAATATGTATGAACTGCTGTGTGGAAAATGAATTTTCTCTGTAAACTTTCACCCAAATCACAATAAAAATTAAAAAATGAAATAAAAATAAAAATGAATAAAGTCAGTTTCAGATGTAATAAATACATTACACCTTAATGTAACATGTTTTTATTATTAATGGTAACATGCTTTTTTTTGTTGTTTCAGTACTTAAATTATAGCATATTGAGTTATTCCAGAGTATTAAATATCTCTAATTTCATTGGCTTTTTTTTTTCTCAATACCTTATCATTTGGTGTAATATTCTCTTCACAACTAAAGTACAAAATAAATCCTTTCTGAATTTTGATAATTTTTTATTTAGAACATTCTATTACTCTTACATGGTAAGAAAATTCATAAATATAAAGTCACAGTAATAGTTTGCTCAGTAGGATCAAATCAGTTTCCATTTTAAGAGGTTTTTTCCTATAGTCCAAGGAGCTCAGGAGGCACAGGGGTTACAGCATTCAGCTGCTAACCAAAATGTAAGTGTTAGAACCCATCAACTGCTCTGAGGAGAAACATGAGGCAATGTGCTTTTGTCAAGATTTAGAGCCTTGGAAACTCAACGGGGCAGTTCTACTCTGTCCTATAGGGTCTCTATGAGTCAGAATTGACTTGATCGCAGTGGATTTCCTTTAGTTCATGTCCCTGGATGGTAGGTGGTTTTTGGATGGGCTACTGAGTTAAAGCATTGGGCTCCTAACCAAAAGGTCAGTGGTTTGAACCCACCAGCTGCTCCATGATAGAAAGATGAGGCAATCTGATTCCATAAAGATTTACAGCCTTAGAAACCCTAGAGAATAGTTCTGCTATGTCTTATAGGGTCATTAGGAGGTGGAATTGACTGGATGGCAGTGAGTTTGGTTTTGATTCTATTCGCTCATCTATTCCTTTGCCAATATCATGCTGCCTTGATTACTGTGGCTATATAATAAGTTACAGTAATATAACTTATTATATTAGAGTGATTTATTTTATTCTTCACTGTCAAGATTGTTTTATCTGTTTTAGGGATTTATCTATATATTTTATAATTTTACAAATTTGTCTATATCTATGGCTATAAAAAACCTTAGTGGAATTTTGACAGTAATTTCATTAATCTTATAGATCAATTATGGGAGAATTACCAATTTTACTATGTTGACTCTTCCAAACTATAAACATGGTATGTCTCTCTATTTATTTAGGTCTTTTTTGATTTCTTTCTTCAGCATTTAGTAAGTTACAACATGTAGATCATATAAGATTTGTTAAGTTTATACCTAAGTGTTTAATATTTGTTGGTTATAAATGGTATTTTGTTTTAAAATCAGCATCTGAATGTTCATTATATATACGAATATGATTATTTGCATGTATTGAACTTGATTCCTTCCTCTTTCCAATTTTTAGAGCTCTCCTTTGATTTCCTTTTGCATAATTTCTAGGGTTTATACTTGTACCTGGAATCTCTGGGTGGTGCAAAAGTTTAACATACTAGCTGCTAACCAAAATGTTAAAAGTTTCAGTCCACCCTGGGAAGAAAGGTCCACTGTGATGATTAAGGTTATTTGTCAGCTTGTTTAGGCTATGATTCCCAGTGGTTTGGCAGACAATGGATTGATTGCTCTTTCAAAATGTAATCATTTCCGTGATATGATCTGCTGTGAGCAGCCAATCGTTTGAAAGACGCATCTCTATGGGGATATGGCCTGCTTCCAATATATAAAGGAGCTCTGGTGATGTAGTGCCTAAGGCATTTGACTGCTAACCAGAAGGCTAGTGGTTCAAACTCACCATCTACTTCTCAGAAGGAAGATTGGGCAATCTACTTCCACAGTGACACTGCCTCAGAAACCCATGGAGGGGTCGCTATGAGTCAGATCCGACTTGACAGATAAATGGATGTTCTGGCAAAGCCCTCTCTCTCTCTCAATCCTGCACTCTTCTCGATGCCCAACCTCCAGTTCTTGGGGCATAAGCCTTCAGAAGTCTTAAGCTCGCTTCCTAGCCAGTAGATTATAGGTTCTTCAGCCCCTGCAACCCCATGAGCCAACAAAAGTCTTCAGTTTGACACCTGACCCACAGATTTGGGGTTTGCTAGCCCACACAATTGTGTGACATTTCCTTGAAGTAAATCTCTCTCTATATATTTAATAAATATGCTTCACTGGTTTTACTCCTCTAGAGAACTCAGACTAAGATATCCAGTAATCTACTTTCAAAAAATCAGCATTGAAAACCCTATGGAGCACAGTTCTACTCTAACATACATGAAATCACCATGAGTCGGAATCATCTCAATGACAATTGATATTGGTACTGATATAGTAGAACTTTGTAGGTAGAAGCAGAAAAAACTAGCGTTGACCATCATGCTTATACTGTTATTCTTCTTTAAAGAGATCATTTTGTTAGCTATGAACAGAAGTGTTGATGGTCACTGATGCTAAGGGACTAGTAAGTAACTACTATGGTAGTAAAGGGACAAGAAGTAAGGAGACATACCTCTGCAGATGAAATGGATATAACAACTCAAGATATACTTTAAACATTAAAATAAGAGAACTAACATTCAATAATGCTTCACTGATTTGTATATGTCGCCTTTTTTGAAAAAACAAAACAGAATTCTTCAGCTTTAACTCAATAATAAAACAAAAATCATATTGTTAATTATTGATTTTACTTTGTGATTCACATTGAGCTAAATGCATTGAATGGGTGGTATAATTTAATTTTCAAATTTGTATACAGTGATTATTATTAGTAGTAGTATTTTAGAATGGAGTATGCTATGGTTTAAGAGTCTAAGTTTCACCCACCTAAGAAGTAGTGATGCTGTGACTTGAACTCAATTCTTAAACTATACACTTAACTGCCACTCCTTTAAATCAACACATAATTCTTTACAATTCTTTTGTGTTTTAAAGTTCAATTTTTAAAACAAAATAACAAGTATATACTTACTAACATTTTGATATTTGCTGTTAAGTGTTCAATATATTTAAACTGTTTATATTCTTAACTTTACACTGAAGTGTTAACAATCTATCCTCATAAGAACCTGGCATCAGGATTGGAGAAAGACTCATTAACAATCTTAAATATGCAAATGACAAAACCTTGTTGAAAGTGAAGAAGACTTAAAGCACTTACTGATGAAGATTAAAAACTACAGCTTTCAGTATGGATTATGCCTCAACATAAAGAAAACAAAAATCCTCACAACTGGTCCAATAAGCAACATCATGGTAACTGGAGAAAAGAATGAAGTTGTCAAGGATTTCATTTTACTTGGATCCACAATCAATGCCCATGGAAGCAACAGTCAAGAAATCAAATATTGTATTACATCAGGCAAAACTGCTACAAAAGAATTCTTTAAAGTGTTAAAGAGCAAAGATATCACTTTAAATACTAAGATATGCCTGACCCAAGGCATAGTATTTTCAATAGCTCAAGTGCATGTGAGAGATGGATGTTGAATAAGAAGACTATAGAAGAATTGATACATTTGAACGTGGTGTTGGAAAAGAATATTGAATGCATCCCTGACTTCCACAAGAAGGAACAAATGTGTTTTACAGGAAGTATACAGCCTTAATGCTCCTTAGAAGCAAGAATGGCCAGACTGACATTAATACCGTGGTCTTGTTGTCAGAAGGGACGAGTTCCTGGTGAAGGAAATCATGTTAGGTAAGTAGAGCGTCAGCAAAAAAGAAGAAGACCCTCAATGAGATGGATTGACGTGGTGGCTGTTACAATGGCTTCAACCATGGCAATGATTTTGTGGATGGTTTAGGACCAGGCCATGTTTCATTCTGTTGAACATAGGGTTGCTACAAGTCAAAACTGGCTCAATGGCACCTAACAACATAAACCAAAACAAGTGTATACTATACAAAAGAAACAATAAGTTTGGTCATGTTGTTATCATAACTCACATCACCACTTCTTTTATAACTAATGAATGTGTCATTAGTTAAGAAGGGCAGGGAAGAGGAGGTTTCTTTGTGTGCCCATGAACAAGTTATTTTCAACAATAACTGCTTCTATCTCCTCTTCCTCTTAGATTAACATTAATCAGGAGGATTTAGAGGAAAAAGTATAATTGTGTAATCATTAAAGAGCGTGGTGTTGCAAATTAAAAATCACTACTACCACCTCCTTGTCTATTTCTTCCAGGCAAAATAAGCTGCAGATCCAAGAGAAAGGGGACAAAGTTTTCCATTGATTAAGAAACACATTTGACAAATATTAGTTCTTTTTATCATATATAGTACAACTTTATTTGATTATTAAATTTTATTGTTAGAGACAATGTGTTTCTTATAATGGTTAATGATGTCTGTTTATGAGGCTATGAAATTCCAATGCTACTGGTTCTGTTTTCAAAACAGAGTTTCTGGAATGTGTGGCATGTTCGTTAGCCCTTAAAATCCTTCCTGTTTATTTTGATGGGGTAGGAGTGAGATAAGAAAACCCCAAGTCAACTGGCATAACCTGGTTAAAGGAACATTACCATTCTGGTTAAATGAGATTTTATTAATATGTTTCAATAATATTAATATCTTTAGCTATAAAATGGAGCAAGAACAGTCATGCATCGCTTAACATCCATAGTACTTTCTGTGAAATAGGACATTAAGTGATTTGGACATTTTGTGAATACTATATCATAATATGATCCTGCTTTTTCCTTAAGCATCTTGAGCAAGACTTGTGTCTTGGTATGCACTGCTGTCAAGTTGATTCAACTCATAGCGACCCCTCCTTGGGGTTCTGAGGCAGTACCTCTATGGATCCTTGGTAGTGACTGTCAACACACTGAGAAGGATTCACTTTTGTGTTTGGTCGTAAGTCCATGTCATTAACAATTTCTCCATATCTGATATTGGTCCCTATCACATTTTCATTACCCTGTATCTTCCAGTGGAGCCAATCCTTCACAGCTGGAGATTTTTTTTTTGTTTTTGAGGATTATCATGACTGTCAAGTGCAACATGCCTAAATCACTAGCAATAGCATTCACTGATTTTCTACCTTTGTATTGTTTAATAATCTTTGTTTCACTTCCAAATTGATACTTCTCCATTGTCTCTTGCTGATGTTATAACCAGCATTGGTTTTGCTGTATTTGGGAGCCATGATGCACTTCATGGTAATATTTTCTAAAGAAAATTAAACAAAGAAATAATGCTGCAACATTCAAAAAACAACACACACTTCTAGGTAAGATGGTGGACTAGGCAGAAAGACTGCACAGACCTTCAACAAAGAAAAGGGGAACAAAGTAACACAGACATAGAAGATAATCCTGGACCCCTGAGCCTTGAAGGGAAGGATATAGAAGTGGACTAAACTTCAACTAGCAGAAGAATTTTCATGAAAATACCAAAAAAGGAGACATACAGAGCTGCAGTCTGGCAGCTATCCTGAGTGATCCTGACAGTGCAGCACAGACAGCTTGGAGAGTGCCAAGTCTGGTAGGACCTAAGAATTAACCTAAAAATCAGCCTGGCTAGCCAAGGACTACACGGAGGACTGCTCTGGTGGCTGGTGAATAAAAGGAGAAGCAATGAAGAGGAAGGCGGGCTGAGCTGTGGACTTTTGCCTGTCCAGAGGGGGCAGCCATTTTGAATGTTTACAAGAGGCTTGACCATTTTGGATATTTAAAGACACAGCGCTCTCCTGGATTCCAGGGACTTAAGAACAGATTCCGCTTGCCAGTAACCCCAAGGACAATCTGGACCTGGACTCACTGAAAAGGTGCAACATTCCTCTTGTTATTCTTATATTCCACACCCGCTTGGTGAACAAAGATGCAGCTATCCCCCACTGCCACCTACCTTCTGGGCCCACAGGAACTCCACCCCAGTCTGTGTGCTCTGACGGAGCCTGGGTGACCTGCCCTGCCCTCCCCTCGATTTTTTTTCTTTTTATTTTTCTCTTTCTTTTTTCTGGTTATTAGTTTGCTTATTTTTGTCTGTTTTAAAACTATTATTATTATTAATACTTTTGTCCTTTTTACTATTATTCCTTATTTGTCCCCTCCCAGGTCCTAGTTTTCAGCGTTTTTTCTTTTCCCTGTTCATGGCTGCAAAAATAATTTTTTTTTTTAATTTTCTTTTCATGGTTAACCCTATTCCTTGTTTTTCTTTTTGGATTATTCCCATTTTTTTATTCATTAGTATCCTTCTCTACCTTTTTTCTCTTAGTGCCATATCCCCAGATATTGCAGGGTTTTTTATTTTATTCTGCTTTTTTCATTTTTTGGAGGTTACTGTTCTTGTGTGATTACATGGTGTATTTTTTGCCAAGTGATTTGAGTTTATTGATGGTTATTCAATTGTAATTTTTGTCTAACTGAGTGGGAGACAGCAAGAGTCCCCATAAGACACAACTGCACCCACATCTCCTGCAACTTCACTTAGTGAGCGAGAACCACTACCTCTTTCTCCACCAATGGGTCAACAATAAAAAACCACCATGAAGACCCTGAATCACCCTTGGCTGCTCTTCACAAACAGTTAACAGAGATCTAAATACAACAATCCCATGATGTCTTGCAGACAATAGACCATCACAAGCCACACAAAGAAGAAAGATAAAGTGGTAGAAACAAGGGAGCAGAATAGAGACCCAGAACACATTGCTAGGAAGAAGCAGCAGGATTGTAGCTCTCTGATAAGGAATTCAAAAGAATTATCTTTAGATATCTTCAAAGAATTGAGAGACAGACCAAAGAAAACACTGAAAATATCTTAGAAGAATTTTGGAAGAAAACGCAAGAACAAAATGACAAAAT
>NW_006921727.1:7109655-7110345 GCF_000298275.1 Orycteropus afer afer
AGCAGAAACCATGCAAGTGAGAAGGTAATGGGATGGTATATACAAAACCCTGAAAGAGAAAAATTTTCAACCAAGAATTTTATACCCGGCAAAATTGTCCTTCAAATATGATGGCGAAATTAGGAGATTTCCAGATAAGCAGAAACTAAGGGAATTTGTTAAAACCAGACCCACCTTAAAAGGGATGCTAAAGGGAGTCCTTTGAACAGAGAACCAAAAATAACAAATAACAACTGACCATCAATACACAAGATGACATAATCCAGAAACCATAGCTATGGACACATCCAAAGTGAAATGAGATTACAAGATTGTAAACAGGGAAGCAGAGACATCAATTGGCAAGTGAGGACAACTACAAACAAAAAAAAAAGGGAAAAGACTGTGTAGTTACAGAACTTCTAAACGGTGAGGAAGTTAAGAGAGTTGCAAAATAGAATGGACTGTGTTAAATTCTGGGATAAAATTATAAATAATAGGGTAACCTCAAAGAAAAATGATAAACCTTCATATCACAATAAAATAGAGGACAAGCACAAATATTCAGCATATATTAAACAACAGCACAAAGGAAATGATAACATGATTCATAAACATGAGCTCAGCACAGAAAATAATATGGGACAAAGAAACCAGGGACACCATGAAAAAACACATACCAAAATAACAGTAACAAATTCAAACTTATCA
>NW_006921727.1:7111743-7112653 GCF_000298275.1 Orycteropus afer afer
ATAGACACTTCACCAAGGAGGACATTCAAGCAGCCAACAAACATATGAAGAAATGCTCACAATCATTAGCTATTAGAGAGATGCAAATCAAAACACAATGAGGTACCATCTTGCTCCAGCACTAGTAGCAAAGTTCAACAAGACAGAAAATAACAAATGCTGATGAGGATGTGGAGAGATTGGGACTCTCGTACACTGCTGGTGGGAATGTGAAATGGTACAACCATTGTGGAAAGCAGTATGGTGATTCCTTCAAAAGTTGGAACTAGAAATACCATTTGATCCAGCCATTCCATTACTAGGTATATATCCTAAAGAAGTGAGACCCATTACAAGAACAGACGTATGCACACCCATGTTCATCACAGCACTGTTTACAATAGCCAAAAGGTGGAAACAACCTAGGTGTCCATCCACTGAGGAATGGATAACCAAACTATGGTAATATGCACAATGGAATACTATGCTAAAGAATAATGTAGAATCTGCAAAACACCATATAACATGGATGAACTTGGAAGACATTATGCTGAGTGAAATAAGTCAATCACAAAAGGACAAATATTGTATTAGCCCGTTATTGTAAAAGTCAAGGAAAGGTTTATCTATGGTAGGAAATTTTCTTTGTTGGTTACCAGGGGTGGGAGGGGAAAGGAGGGAACATTGTTAGATAGATAGAGGTAAGTATTGATTTGGGTGAAGAGAAGGGCAATGTACAAAATATGAGTGATCTATATGGTCCAGAGCAAAGAAGAATGAAGAAAACCAAAAATTCATTGAAAACAATTAGTCCTAGTGACTGGTACACCATCCATTCTGTAGCCTATATGACTATGAGACCACAAGAACTAGATGGTGCCCAGCTACAACCGTCATCCACTTGGAAGGGGATCTATGTAGGAGATCCTTG
>NW_006921727.1:7113182-7140107 GCF_000298275.1 Orycteropus afer afer
TAACTATGGGGAGGAAGTGGGAGGGGAGCTGTTGCATTGTGGTAAATTGTGGTCAATGTCATGAGACAAAGTGTATGTGAACTGCTTTATGGAAAATTAATTTTCTCTGTAAATTTTCACCCAAATCACACACACACACAAAAACACTCTGTACGCAAGTCTTCATGCTGCTGCCTGTGAGTTGAAGCATACTCTGTTATAGAGTAAACTTTTAGATAAAAAGTACAGTACAGTACATACATAAGCCTGTAATACAAGTGTTTATTATGACTATCAAGACATGTTTTATAGGATATATATGTACTGCATTATACATCTGGCACTACAATTACTTTGTATACGTGAGACATGATATATACATGTTACATATGGGAAGATGTGTGGCTATGTCCCATTCTCTGATTGAGATTTCTGAATGCAATTATAATTTTATGGAACCATGGCAGTACATGTGGTGTGACGTTGTGCAGGACTGTGTTAATTACACTAATAACTTTCCTTAAAATTCCACAAAGTGATTTTGAGAAAGTACAGGCATTTCTCAGCTGATGAACAAGTTCTATTCCTAAGTCTGTCTTTAAGTTGAATTTGTACATAAGTAGGATGAGTTTGGTATGGTTCATATCTAAAATCAGTTAGTCCAATATTTGTCTTAGTATATAGTATACAGGTATGTGACAGTTAATTTGGGTTCTAGTAGTACCCAACTACATGGATGTCTGGGGTTCCATAAGGTGTTTTCCTTTTTTTCTTCTTTTTTTAAGAGGAAATCAGTGCTCCTTCTGTTTATTATTTTCCCCTGATGGTTTTAAAGCCCCCAGCCCCCAGAATGAGTGGGCAACAAGACTCCAGGGCTCCTCCACATTCCCACAGCTCCTGCTCTTCTGCTTTCACCTCCTCTTTCTGTCATCCTGGATTAATTTACCCACCCAACAGCCATGTAGTCTTTCAGTCTCAGCACAGGGCAGTGCCTGCTGTGACTTCTCCACTCCTGCCATGGGCACTGGGAGGTAGGCCTGTGATGCTCATGGGCTCCTGACACCAGGTAGAGGCAGTGATAGGTGCACATGATCAGGAAGCAGTTGCACCAACAGGGTGGTGCTCCTGGCACCTGCACCCCATTCCCCATGACATCTCCCCATGCCCGTGTCCACCTACCCCTATCCTATGCGTGGATGTGTGCAAAGTCCTGACTTGGCTGCTGGTACAGTCCCCATCCAGCACACCTGCACACCCAGCAAGCCTGGTCTCCTTTATCCAGTGGGTACTGTTCTTGGGCTTTGCCCAGTGGGCTCCCATAAGGTTTTAATATAATAGGCTTTATGGGGATATAATTACGGATTGTATGAGAACTGCCTGTATATAATAATGTGGTGTCATCTAACATCTAAATATCATAATGTCCTATTTCATAGAATGTATCATGGATGTTAAGTGATACATACCTCTATAGTGTACCTTTCTCTTCATAAAAAAAAAAAAGAAAAGAAAAGAAAAGAAAAGAACATTAAAGAAACACTTCCAGATACATTAAAACATTTTTTGGTAATAATAAAAATATATTAAACTGTCAGTTACCTTATCATGATTTATTCAAATGGAAATTAGGTATTTTCAGTATGTGTACAATTTAGTTTTATTAAGAATTATTGTACTAATCCATAGTATATCTTAAGTCATTTCAAAGTGGAATATTGAATTGAAAAATTTTATTATGCACTAAAAACAAATTTATTTAAAAAAATCTGGATGACTTATTCAAGGTTAGAACTACATTTACTCTTCATTTTAACTGAATCAACAGAAAAATTTGATTGAGCGTATTGTTGTTGTTAGGTGCTGTTGAGTTGGGTTGATTCATAATAACCCTATGCACAATGAATGAAATACTGCCCAGTCCCTACTGCACAATCCTTACTATGCTTAAACCCTTTGTTGCAGCCACTGTGTCAATCCATCTCATTGACGATCGTTTTAACTACACTAATAACTTTTCTTAAAAATCCCACAAAGTAAATTTGAGAAAGTACAGGCATTTCTCAGATGATGAACAAGTTCTATTCCTAAGTCTGTCTTTAAGTTGAATTTGTACATAAGTAAGAAGAGTTAGGTATGGTTCATATCTAAAATCAGTTAGTCCGATATTTGCCTTAGTATATAGTATACAGGTATGCTGACTCTCTACTTTACCAAGCTTGCTATCCTTCTCCAGGAAATTGTCCTTTCTGACAACATGACTAAAGGAGATGAGACAAAGTAGTCATTCTTGCTTCCAAGGAGCATTCGGCTGCACTTCCTCCAGGACATATTTGTTTGTTCTTCTAGCAGTCCATGGTATTTTCAATATTCTTCACCAACACCACAACTCAAAGGTATCAACTCTTCTTCAGTCTTCCTTATTCATTGTCCAGCTTTCATATGCATATGAGGCAATTGAAAATACCGTGGCTTTGGGTTAAGTAAGTCCACCTTTGTCTTCAAAGTGACATTTTTGCTTCTTAACACTTTAAAGCAGTCTTTTGCAGCAGGTTTGCTGAGTGCAATAAGAAGTCTGATTTCCTGACTGATGCGTCCATCAGTGTTGATTGTGGAGCAAGTACAATGAAATTTCTGACAACTTGAATCTTTTCTCCATTTATCATGATGTTGCTTATTGGCCCAGTTATGAAGATTTTTGTTTTCAGTCTGTTGAGGTGTAATCCATACTGAAGACTGTAGTGTTTGATCTTCATCAGTAAGTGCTTCAAGTCACCTTCACTTTTAACAAGAAAGCTTGTGTCATCTGCATATTGCAGGTTGTTAATGAGTCTTCCTCTAATCCTGATGCCACATTCTTCTTCATATAGTCCAGCAGTTCAACTTCACAGATTTTTTGCTTAGCATACAGACTGAATAAGTTTGGTGGAAGGATACAATCTGAAGCACACCACTCCTGATTTTAAGCCATGCCGAATCCTCTTGTTCTGTTCAAACAATAGCCTTTTGGTCTATGTACAGTTTCATCATGAGAACAACTAAGTGTTCTGGAATTCCTATTCTTCACAATGTTATTCATAATTTGTCATGATCCACAGAGTTGAAAACCTTTGCATACTCAATAAAACACAGGTAAACATCTTGCTGGTATTCTTTGCTTTCAGCTTAAATCCATCTGACATAAGCACTGATATTCTTTGTTCTACATACCCTTCTAAATCCAGCTTGCATTTCTGGAAGTACTTTGTCAATATACTGCTGCAACAGTTTTTGAATTATCTTCAGCAAAATTTTACTTGCGTGTGATATCAATGATATTGTTCAATAATTTCCACATTCTGTTGGATCATCTTTCTATGGAATGGGCATAAATACCAATCTTTTCTACTCAATTGGCCAGGTAGCTGTCTTCCAAATCTCTTGCCATAAATGAGTAAGCACTGCCAGTGCTGCATCTGTTTGTTGAAACATCTCAGTGGGTATTCCATCCTGGAGCCTTGTTTTTCACCAGTTCCTTCACTGTATCTTGGTCTTTATCCTTTAGGACCATGGGTTCTTGATCATAGGCTACCTCCTGACATAGTTAGACATCAACCAATTCTTTTTGATACAGTGACTCTGTGTATTCTTTCTATCTTCTTTAGATGTTTCCTAAATCATTTCAATATCTTGCCCACAGAATCCTGCAATATTGCAACTTGGAGTTTGAATATTTTCTTCAGTTCTTTCATCTAGAAAAATGCCAAGCTAATTGATTGATATAGCAATACTTTTCTTCTAACATCTTTCCCTAATCAGCAGAGTACCTATTATGACATCATTGTACTAATTTATTTATTGTAATGTCCTTCGAAGAGTTAACTCATCCCCGAGGCTTTTTCTGTAGATCAATATCAAAGGGCCTACACAGTACCTAAGGCTCTTGACTGCTAACCAGAAGGCTGGTGGTTCAAACCTACCAGCCACTCCTCAGAAGGAAGGTTGGGCAATCTACTTCCATAGTGATACCACCTCGGAAACCCAAGGAGGGGTTGCTATGAGTTGGGTCCAACTTTATGGCACATAACAACAACAACAAACATCCTCCTCATTTATTGACATGGTTAGGTTCCAAAGACCAGGTTGTTATGTGAATATCAGCTTTATGTGAAAATGGAGGGTGACCGCATAAGATCACAAAATGGAAGTTGACTACATCATTACATTACTACAAAACCACTGAGAATCATGGCCAAGCCAAGCTGACACATAACTTTAGCCACTGCAGCCAGTGTTACTCTTGCCTCACACCCTGGCATTCATTACTTTCAGAAGTGCATTGTTAATGTGCAAAACAGTTGGATTGTAGATTTTTTACTATTGCCATAAATGAAAAATATCAGATAATGTGATAGTCAATAATTGAAGAATAGGTGTATCCAGTGACTCATATAGAAATTTGAGATCCTAAGAATGAAACATTTGGATAATTTCAAGGACAGTTACTTCTCATCAGCCCAAAGCAAATCTTTATGAAGGTCTCAGAAGGTGCAAGGCATTGTAATAACACAAGGAAACAGACATAAGGATGTTAAGAAAATTGTTCTGAGTTTCACAATTGGCAAATGCCAGTGCATTTGTTTGAGTGGCAATATTAATTCTTGATAATAGAATTTAAGATAATAGCCAGCATAAGAGACAAGCAAGGATATTGTATAATGATTAAAGAGTTGATTGAACAAGAGGCCATAACCAAAATAAATATCTATGCACCTAATGAAAGAGTCCCAAATATATAAATCAAACATTCACAGAATTGAAAAGAGAAATAGCCAACTCCACAATCATAGAAGACTTTAATATACCACTCTCAATGTATGATAGAACAATTGAAAAAAAATTCAACAAAGACACAGAAGAACTAAACAACACAATCAACCAAACTGACCTTATAGACATATCCAGAACACTTCACCCAACAACAAACAATGCATTCTTTTCCCATGAAACTTTCTCCATAATAGACCATATTTTAGGCTTCAAAGACTGAATAAATTTAAAAACATTGAAATAGTGCAAAGCATCTTTCCAGATCACAATGTTATAAAATTTGAAATCCACAATAGGATTATCAAGGAAAAACAAAACAAAACACTTGGGAACTAAATAATGCCTTTCTTAAAAGCTACTAGGTAATAGAATAAATAAATAAATAATTCCTTGAAGGGTGTGATAGAGAATAAGATTGTGTGCAAGATCTCTGTTAGCTGTTGGTTAAGAGCAGTTGAGGGTAAGTTAGGTTGGTATTTGCTACCATCTGTCATTGATCAGTTGTACAGAAGCAAGTGGTGGCTCTCACCCAGTAAGTAGGCCTGCAGGAGGTGCAGGTATGGTTGGGTCATGTGCCCACCATTGCTTTCTAGTTGCCAGCCTCCATTGTGATTATTTGTTCTGTCCTTGGTAAGTGGTACCTATTCTTCAGTTGCTGCCCAAATTGGAACACTGATTGCAAATATTCAAAATGGCCCTTCCCTCAAGAGAGCTGATAATCCACAGCTCTGTTTGTCTCCTTATTTGCTGTTTTCTTTTCTAGTCATCAGCCACCACTGCAGTCCTCAGCAAACAGAATCAATTCTTAAGTTGCTGTAAAGATTGGATGCCACTTGTAAATATCCAAATTGGCCATGTTGTCAGGATAGCTGACAGTCCATAGCTCCATTTGTCTCCTTTTTCACTATTTTCATTCAGGTTCATCTACTGGCTGGTATCTAATCTACTTCTTTATCCTTCCCTTCAAAGCACAGAGTTCCAGGATTATCTTCTGTATTGGTTTCAATTGGTTTCTTGTTTCTTTGTTACAGATGGTTTGTGTAGCTTGTCTGACTGTTCTGTCATCTTGCTGGGAATCTACTTGATGAAAGATTTACACAGGGAAGGAAATTTTCTTTCTTGGTTACCAAGGATGGGAGGGGAGGAGTAGGAAAGGAAAATAGATGGATAATTAAGAGGCAGGTTTGGTATGGGTAAAGGGATTTAAAATAAATAAAATAACCAAGCCTACAAAAAAGCAGCAAAATCCAAAGGGGGGAAATAAAAATTCCTTGAATCATATGAGAACAAAAACACAATTTACCAAAATCTTTGGCGCACAGAAAAGTAGTGCTCAGAGGGCAATTTGTAGTAACAACTGTGCACATCAAAAAACAAGAGCCAAAAGCAACATCTTAACATTTCTAAAAATTAGAAAAAGAGGAGCAAATTAAATCTACAGTTACTGGAAGAAATAATAAATATGCAAGCAGAAATAAATGCAACAGAAAAAAAAAGAATCAACAAGACTAGAAGTTGATTCTTTGAAAAGATTAATAAAATCAACAAATCAAGGAGAAAAAGATGCCAATAACATGAATAAGAAATGAATTGTTCAATGTCACAACAGAACCAACTGAAATAAAAAGGATAATAATGGGATATTATGACATAGTGCCTAAGACATTTGATGGCTAACCAGAAGGCTGACAGTTCAAACATGCCAGCCATTCCTTGGAAGGAAGACTGGGCAATCTACTTCCATAGAGATACTGCCTCGGAAACCCAAGGAGGGGTTGCTGTAAGTTGGGACTGGCTTCATAACAGTGAGTTTGGTTATTCTGGTTATGAAGAACTGTAAGTAGCTCTGGTGGTGTAGTGCCTAAGGCATTTGACTGCTAACCAGAAGGTTGGCAGTTCAAACCCACCAGCCACTCCTTGGAAGGAAGATTGGGCAATCTACTTCTGTAGAGATACTGCCTCAGAAACCCAAGAAAGTGTTGCTATGAGTCAGAATTGACTTGATGGTAGTGAGTTTGTTTTTGTTTGTATAAAGAACTTTACTATGAAAACATAGAAGAAATGGATGGATTTCTAGAAACATACTACCTTCGTAAACAAACACAGATTGAGGTAAAATTTTGAATAGACTCATAACAAAAGAAGAAATTGAATGGTTCATAAAAACTTCCCTGCAAAAAAAAAAAAAAAATCCTGGCCCAGACAGCTTCACTTTTGAATTCTACCAAACTATTCTTTCAGAGAAAAGCTGACTCCAAATCCACTCAAACTATTCCAGAATACAGAAAAGGAGGAAATACTCTCAAATTAGTTCTATGAATTGAGCATAACCCTGGTACTGAAGTCAGACAACTACACTACTGAAAAAGAAAATTATAGACCAATATGTTTCATGAAAAAATTCTAGCCAATAGAATCCAACAACATATCAAAACAATAATACTTCATGACCAAGAGGAGTTCATACCAGGTATGCAGAGATGGTTCAACATGAGAAAAGCAATCAACATAATCCATCACAAAAATAAAACAAAGGAAAAGAATGACATGATCATATCAATTGATGCAGAAAAGACATTTGACAAAATCCTACACCTGTTCTTGATAAAAACACTGAACATAATAAGAATAGAAGGGAAATTGCTCAACATATTTAAGGACATATTTATGAAACCAACATGCTACATTAGACTCAATGGAGAGAGACTGAAAGCATTCCCTTTGTGAATGGGAACCAAACAAGGTTGCCCTTTATCATCACTCTTATTTAATATTGTACTGGAAGTCCTAGCCAGTGCAATATGGAAAAAAAGGAAGTATAAGGCATCCAAATTGACAAAGAGGAAGCAAAACTATCTTTATTTACAGATGAAATGATCCTATACATAGAAAATCCCAAATACTGAGCAGGAAAATTATTGGAACTAATTGGAAGTTTCAGGAGAGTGTCACAATACAAGGTCAACATACAAAAACAATAGGATTCCTTTACACTAATGAAGGGAACTCTGAAAAGAAATCAGGAAAATAATGCCATTCATAATAACCACCCAAAAGATGAGCTACTTAGAAATAAATATAACCAGAGACACAAAAGATCTATACCAGTAAATTACAAAACACTACTACAAGAAACCAGAAGAGATCGACATAAACAGAATATACCATGCTCATGGATAGGAAGACTTAACATTATGAAAATATCAATACTACCCAAAATGATCTACAGATATAAAAATCCATTCCAGATCTCATAATCATTCTTTAAAAAAAGATAGAAAAACTAATCACTAACTATATTTGGAAAGGAAAGAAATTCCAGAAAACCAAAGCACTACTAAAGAAGAACAAAGTAGGAGGCCTCACAATTCCCAACCTCAAAACCTACTACACAGCCATGGTAATCAAAACAGGTTGGTACTTGTACAATTAGAGACACATAAGCCAATGGAACAGAATTGACAACCTAGAAGTAAATCCATCCACCTATTGGACAGCTGATCTTTGACAAAGGGCTGAAGCTCATAAAATTGGGCAATAGATGTCTCTTTAACCAATGATGTTGGTGAAACTTGATATCCATTTGCACAAAAATGAAACAGGACCCATATCTCTCACCATATACAAAAACTAACTCAAGATTGATCAAAGAACTAAATGTAAAACCTAAAACCATAAAGATCATCAAAAAAAAGAAGGGAGAGGGGACAAATTCAGGGGACCTAATGTATGTAATTATCATTATCAAACATAAATAAAAATGGATAATCACGAGAAGACAAAATAGATAACTGAGACCTCCTAAAAATTAGGTACTTATGCACATTAAAAATTTCACTGAATGAGTAAAAAGAGATCCCCAGAGTGGGGAAAAGTGTTGGCAACAACGTATCAGACAACAGCCTAATCTCTAGAAAACTTTAACACATCCACAATAAAAAGACAATAATCAAATTAAAAAATGAGCAAGAGACATGAACAGACACTACACCAAAGAAGACATTCAGGTGGCCAAAAAACATGTGAAGAAATGCTTGCAATGATCAGCCATTAAAGATGGTGATGAGATGCAAATGAAAACAACAATGAGTAATCATCTCACTTGGCATTAATAGCAAAGTTAAAAAATGCAGACAACAGCTAATCCTGGTGAGGGTGTGAAAAGACTGGAACCCTTATACACTACTGGTGTGTCTGTAAGATGGTACAACCACTGTGGAAAATAGTATGGCACTTTCTTAAAAGCTAGAAATAGGAATACCTTATGATCCAGCAATCTCACTATTAGGAATATATACCAGAGATATAAGAGCTGTGATATGAACAGATACATGCACACACATGTTTGTCGTGGTATTATTCACAATAGTGAAAAGATGGAAACAACCTACATGCCATGAATAGATGAATGGATAAACAAACTATGGTACATACACACAATGGAATACTATGCAACATTAAAGAACAATGATAAATCTGCAAAACATTTCATAACACAGATGAACCTAGAGGACATTATGCTGAGTGAAATTAGTCAATCACAAAAGGACAAATATTGTATGAGACCACTACTGTAAAAAGTCAAGGAAAAGTTTTCACACAAAAATAAATATTCTTTGGTGGTTACCAGGGTGAGTGGGGAAAGGAGAGTAAACCACTAACTAGAGCATATTCATATTAGAGGGTGAAGGGGACGACAATACACAATAAGTGGGGTATTTGTTTTATAGATTACTTGTTAAATTAATGACAATAAAATACTTTTTAGATTAGATTTTTGTTTGTTTTATGTCATACTAATAAAAGTAAGTCATCAGTAATTGTGAATGTATAAATATATGAAATGGGTGTGGTGGGGTGGATACTTTAACTTTACTGTGGAAATAAAATGCAATAAATCCACAAAATAATTCTTACCCAGGCATAACCATTTGAATTACCTTGCCATATTATTTTGCATTTGGAAATGAGAATAAATGAATATAAATGTAAATAATAAGTAAATATAAATTTCCTATTCTTTGTGACTATCTAGTATGAAAGAATTGAAATTATACAGAGAACATTCTCTATAATTATACATAACCTGTCTCACTAGGCATTCATGAAGATAAATAAGAAAATCTAACTAGTTTATGAAATGTGCTTTGATATCATCTAATATTTAGAGATAATAAAAGAAAATGGGCAATCATAGCCCTTTTTGTATTATTTCCATTATTAGGACTGTTCATTTCAAAAAAGGAAAAGCCCTCACCTCTAGATAGGATTGCATAGCATACGACTGTTCTGCATTGTGAATGTAAACAGACAGTTGAAATGCTACAGTTTCCTGTTAACTTGGAAAATTGGTCTGAAACCAAACTGTGATGAATAAAATACTGCATATTAGCTTTATAAATAAAGAAAATTTACTAATTTAAAATTAAATAAGTAAAGTTTGAGAAGCTCTGGTCTAAAGTGTATGTGTTGTGATGTGAACAGTCCAAGTCATGAGGATTGGCTGCACATAAGGCTGAAAATGTAAATTAGAGCAGAACATAAAGGACATACTAGTCTGTTAAGAAATTTATTGATGCTAGGGTCCCAGGAAAAAAAATACATAAATCCACAAAATTTGATATAAAATTTCAGGGAGTTTTACAATCCTTCTAAAGCCCAGAAATGGAGTACAATAGTTGGTTGTTATGCAAGGTAGTGACAAGAAAAATAAATGGCAGTGATATGGGAGAGGGAGAAACAGAAGCAAAAGTGTTGCTGAAAACTATTTTTGGGATTTGGATGGGAGAAAAAATATTTTCTAAAACTATTAAGTATCTTTAATATGCAAAATCTAGGAAAGAACATCCAGAATTTAAGTCTTAATGAAAGTGCTAAATATTCAAATTGACGTTTGGATCAGAAATCTGCATTCTTAATCTAATCCTTGAATTAGATTCAATACTTGAATAGAATAACATCTTCCATGACTCATCAGGAATCTTCATGGGTCTTTCTACTGCTCTAGAGATTTAGTTGCATAGTGGCTAAGACACTTGATTGCTAAGAAGGCTGGCAGTTCAAACCCACCAGCCACTCGTCGGAAGGAAGATGGGGCAATCTACTTCCATAATGATACTGCCTCGGAAACCCAAGGAAGGACTGCTTGCTATGATTCGGGTCTGGCACATAACAACAACAACAGAGATTTGCAGCTCAACATGACGCCAAACCTTCAGTAGTTAGTCTTGTGTCACAAGAGTCAATTACCCTACCACTGTCTCTTACTGCCACAGTGTGCTTTTCTTCCAAGAGGTACTCCTTCCCCCTCTCTCGTTTTCATCTCCCCTTTACTCTTGTAGGATAAAGAAACTATCTTTCCCATTGACAAGGCAGTGAGTTCTGCTTATTGTCTTAACGGGTAAAACTACATGATTTTGCTTCCTTTTTTTTTTTTTTTTTTCCTCCAAAAAGGTTTTGTCTTAACTTTTTTTTCTGAAAAATTTAGGTGACAACTTTTCTCTCTTTCTGTGTAGCTAGGTATGAAATCTGAGTCAAAAAAGCATTTTTTAAAAACATATAAAGTAACTCCTGAAAGTGGCATTTGAAGCAAAATCTTGTCGTGAGGGACCATCTCTGTTTGGGCAATTTTGTGTCTTGTCATAGCTACAGGTGTTGCTTTTCTCTACCATCTTATCTTGACTTTCTCTTTATTCGAAACCCAGATTTTTAAATGGTTTTCATTGTCCACTAATATTCTTGAGTGTTCAGTCTGTGCCAGTGTTCTTCTTAAAAACTTTCAGGGCAATTCCTCTTTTAGTTCTGGCAACTCTGATAGGTACAGTTGCCATCTCCATTTGATACAGTGTACAACTGAAGTACAGAAATACTTTATAGAGTTTCCAAGGGCATGCAAATAAGAAGTGTGGAAGCCAAGATTTCTGTGAAAGTTATAGGGCTCTAGAGCCCATATTCTTGCCATCATTCCACACTGTATTTCAGTGGGTACCTCAAACTTGACATGTTCAAAGCTGATTTTTTTCTCTTACTACTTTTCTGCATATATAAGCCACTGCTGTTGAGTCAATTTTCAGACTCTGAGTGACTCTATACAACAGGAGACAATTGCCCCACAGGCTTTCTAAGGTTGTAAACCTTTTACAAGAGCAGAACTCCATGTCTTTCTCTCATGGAGATACTGGTGGGTTTGCACTACTGATCTTTTGGTTAGCAGCTGAGCCCTTAACCACTGTGCCATCAGGGTTCTCTCTTTCTACACCCCTCCACCTCACTCTGGCTCTTCCTCCTAGGTTTATCATCCTCTTAATGGCATCACTAGCTACCTTGTTATCCAAACCAGAAGGTTCAGTAATCTCCAACTCCTCCCTTCTTTCCCAACTCCTTTCACCTCTACCTTAGCAATATTTATACATCTTTCATAAAATTATTGAAATGTATTTTAATTATGTTAACCTTTTGATATAATGGGAGCTCTGGTGGCATAGCGCCTAAGGCATTTAACTGCTAACCAGAAGGCTGATGGTTCAAACCCACCAGCCAATCCTTGGAAGGAAGATAGGACAATCTATTTCTGTAGTGATACTGCCTCAGAAACCCAAGGAGGGGTTGCTATGAGTCGGATCCAACTTGATAACAGTGAGCTTGGTTTGGTTTGTTTTTTTATATAATAACTTCATCATACAGAGCAAAGAAAATAGATGAAATGCTTTATAGATTTTACTTTTCTGTCTTCTTAAAAAAGTTACTAAATGTAAAAAGTGAATGAAAATAATGAAAAAAAAAAAGTATGGGTCATTACATATTCCATAACAATAATATAAAAGTGAACAAATTACAGGGACACACAAGATTTCCTGAAGTCTTTTTAATGATAATAAAATACCTCCCAAAGATTTTTCCTTTTTCAGAAGGCAATACTTTCAACTCCTCAAGGTAAGGCAGTCAAAGCTCCTTCTATTCTTAGGAATTTATGATATGGGGCAGTGTCAAGCACTGAAGATTCATTTTATTTAAAAGAACCAGCAAACTTCGGTAGATCTTAATATCCCATGAAATATTAAATAGAAAACCAGGCTTCTTCTTAGAATCATAGTTCCCTGAATTGCAATGTGGTAGCAGAAAACCATCTGAAAGTAAGAATAATGTTGTGAGTCTTTTTTAAAGTTTCAGGTCAATTTTGCTATTACACAATGCTTACCATCTGTCAGGTTGTTGACATGTGAAAGGTCTCCAGAGAATAAGGAATATTCTGCTGGAAACAGTCTCCTCCAATTTTCTCTGCAAATTATGACTTGGGTCAAAATCACTCTCACTAGGTCACTGCTAAACAATATTTTTGATATGCTTGACATGTTACTCTGCATACATCAATTAATATTTTGATCATCTTTTATAAACAAAACTTCTGACATGTCTAATGTAACCTCTTTCTGCCCACAAGTACTGAAATATTGTAATTAATTACATATAGGACTTAGTTCCCATTAGGGAGCTCTGGTGGCATAGTGCCTAAGGCATTTGACTACTAACCAGAACACTGGTCATTCAAATCCACCAGCCACTCCTCGGAAGGAAGGTTGGACAATCTATTTATGTAGTGATACCACTTCAGAAGGAGCTCTGGTAGCATAGTGGCTAAGACACTTGCCTGCTAACCAGACGGCTGGCGGTTCAAACCCACCAGCCACTCCTCGGAAGGAAGGTTGGGCAATCCTACTTCCGTAGTGATACTGCCTCGGAAACCCAAGGAGGGGTCGCTATGAGTCGGGTTTGACTCGACGGCACATAACAACAACAACAACCACTTCAGAAACCCAAGGAAAGGTCACTACAAGTTGAAATCAACTAAACGGCAGTAGGGTGTTTTTTTTTATTATTATTATTATTTCCCATTATTTTAGTTTGCTTTTAAAGTTTTTTTTTCCCCTCTGCACCATGACATTATTTCACAACTTAAAATTTGTGACTTTAATCAGTTACTTAGTTTCCTTACCAGTAATATTGGTTTCTATAGGATTATTATGAGGTTATTATGAAGATTAAATGAGCTATTACATATGAGGATTTAAAGCAGTATTTTCAAAACACCTGGTCAAAATGAACTTGTTTCTCTGAGTAGGACAAGAATGCTAACTTACTGGGAATTATCTAAGTTACTTACATACTTCTATTCACTTGTGGGAGCTGTGGTAGCGAGTGCCTAAGGCACTTGACTGCTAACCAGAAGGCTGGTGGTTCAAACCCACCAGCCACTCCTCGGAAGGAAGGTTGGGTAATCTACTTCCTTAGTGATACTGCCTCGGAAACCCAAGGAGGGGTCGCTAGGAGTCAGGTCTGACTCCACGGCACATAACAACAACAATAATAACAACAACATTCACTTGCAGGAAAATGCCTGCATGTTGAACCTCAGCGTGACTTAATTTACTACTGTACTTACATACCCATTGACGTTGAGTCTGATCCAACTCATAATGACCCCTCCTTGGGTTTCTGAGGCAGTATCACTACAGAAATAGATTGCCCAACCTTCTTCCGAGGAGTGGCTGGGGGGTTTCAACCACCAGTGTTCTGGTTAGCAGTCAAATGCCTTAGGCACTGTGCCACCAGAGCTCCCCTTACTTCCTCCATATACACAGGAAAAATATGTCAGAAAAGTTAAATCCATTCCTAGGGTTATGGAGAAGACATTCCATAACCCAAGGAATGGATTTAACTTTTCTGATATATTTTTCCAGTGTATATGGAGTTTATTTTCTTCCTCTTCCAATATTACTTTACACTTGTAGTGTAACTGGGCAGACTCGACGGCACATAACAACAACAACAACAATATAATATACATTTAAAAATACACAGGTTATTGCTCTTTTAAACAATGAAGTCCAACAAATATTTTTTGTAATATGAAAAACTAATAGGTAACTGTTCAAACATCTATATAAAAAGACACTGTTGTTGTTGTTGTTATGTGCCGTCGAGTTGGACCCGACTCCTAGCGACCCCTCCTTGGGTCCCCGAGGCAGTATCATTACGGAAGTAGATTGCCCAACCTTCCTTCCCAGGAGTTGCTGGTGGGTTTGAACCGCCAGCTTTCTGGTTAGCAGTCAAGTGTCTTAGGCACTATGCTACCAGACCTCCTTAAAAAGACACTAAATAACACTAAAAAAACAAAACAAAACAAAAAAACAACTCACTGCCCTGGAGTTGATTTTGACTCATAGTGACCGCTTCTTGGGTTTCTGAGGTTTTTATCTCTACAGAAGTAGATTGTCCAATCATCTAGCAGTAAGCAAATCACCTACCCCACCACCATCCCCGCCCCTGCAGCTCTCCATATTCCCAAACACAGGAAGTAATCAACTCTATCTCTGACCCCATATTCTTTCCCTCAGTTGTGGAGTGTTCCAGATCATATCAGTCTAGCTTGTTACTCTGATTATTATCTGGAATAGAATCAATCCTTTCTGAAGTCCAGATAGATGACATCTCAGAAACAAATTATGTTAGTCTGGCATAATTGTTGGTCATGTAATCTTTCCATTTATAAGGATAAAAGGAATGTTTTCATTAGTGACATATTCAAGGCCCCTCTCTTCCTTCAATGTAAACTGATGCACTGCATTAGTGCTAGCTGTCATATGACTTACTCTAAATGATATAGCTCTTACACTGTCTTTGCTTAGGGGCCTTACTATGAAAGCATCATACTGTTCAGCTACATTGAGACTTCTAAAAGCCAAATCTGATCATGTTGTTGGACCCTTAAAATCATTCAGTGATTTCCTGCTGTTTACAGGATAAAGTAAAGTGTGCTTTACACAGCAAGTGTTCGTCCCTGATATAGCAACTGCGGGCCTATCCAATCTCATCTCCCTGACACACATCCTAGACTCTATCCTGGTCATAGCCTTGCATATTCCAGAATTTGCCGCATTCTTTCTGCCTGTTCCTGGTATGTCTTTCAACCTCCGTTATCTTCCTGGAGAAACAGCACAAATATTGCTCCCCTTTATCCTTCTAAGTAAGAAAACTGCACTGACCTTTCAGGTCAGAGAACATTGTCTTTTTTGTTGTAGCATTTATGGAATTACTTGTTTCGTGTCTCTCTTGGCTACTAACTTTGAGCCCCTGCAGATATGGATTAAGTTCTTTGTCAGAGTTGTTAAAATTGATTAATTATTTTTCCTGTATGGATTGCTACAAAGAATGAAAGGAGTTTTTGCAAACTTTAGAAGTAAAGAAAGTAATTTACAGATTTCTTTTTTAAAATATTGTTAAATAGGCAAAGATTATGATGAGACATTTTTGAGAAAAGCTAAGGTGGAATTTAAGGAGTTTAGCTGGATAACTAAAAGTTACTGACTACCTTGGTATTTTACTGGGTTATTTGTAGGTGTTAACTCTTACATTAGATAGAGTTGTGAATAATTTAGGAAATTATAATCAAAATTGACTGTCAAATAAAAAAATAAAATGTAGTTATAGCCATTAGTTCTTAAATGAGAACACTTATAACCATATAATCCTTATACCCAACAGAACTCATTGCCATCAAGTAAATTCCAACATTTTTGGACCCTGTAGGGTAGGAGCTCTGATAGCATAGTGCCTAAGGCACTTGACTGCTAACCAGAAGGCTGGCAATTCAAACCCACCAGCTGCTCCTTGGAAGGAAGGTTGGGCAATCTACTTCCGTAGTGATACTCCCTCAGAAACCCAAGGAGGGGTCGCTATGAGTCGGGTATGACTCGACAGCACATAACAACAAAAATAGCATTATGGATTATATGTTAAAAATCATTAATCATTTTTGTTTTTGTATCTTTTTGTATAAATATAAGAAATAAAGATTTAAGTAGTTGCAGTGTAGTAAATTACTTACTGTCTCTTCTACCCATAAGTCTTTGGAAATTCCAAAGTGGAATTTACCATGAGCAACTGAGGAGCTCCTGATTGTAAATGTTATCCACCTGGGATATTTCTGTTGGGCGTAGCACTAAACAATGTTCTGGAAGGTTTCCACTCTCTCTCAGGTGGTTAGAATTCTGATGTTATGATTGGTTTGTTTGGCCACTCTGCCAGGCTAAAAAATGAGGCCTGCTAGAGGCAGATGTCTCTCTCTCTGACTGCTGGCTGAGTAAGATGTGCTGCTGAAAGAGACACGCACTGCTGGGAGAGAGACTGTGAGAGACTGTTGGCTGAAAGATGGCAGGCTGGGAGAGAGACTGAGCATTCTTCCCAAACTTGAGTTGTAGCCTGATGCTTCCCTAATAACCCCCATAATCTGTGAGTTCTGTGTGGCCACTGCAGTGAATTATCAAACCCAGGAGAGAGGTGGTGGGTGCTTTGGAAGAAACGGTTGGTGAAATGGCTGGAGGGAGGCAGCATGTCTGGCCTTGCAGGAATAGGCCTTGGGCTATTGATGGTGATTCTGTCTTCCTTTTGTGGGGTTACAGGAGTTCAGGAGATGCAGCCTTCTTGCCGTTTCGCAGTAGTAAATTCTTTAATATACCATTTTCATACAAATTTAATATAATCAACTAATAATTGAATTGAAAACTCATGTTAATTGAATGCATATATAATAATTGAATATAATTTTAAATATGACTTAATTTAAAATTGATATGTATATGTAATCAGGCTAAAGTATTAACGTATAAAGTATAAATTATATAAATATATCCTTCTGTGTATGTGCACAAATAAGATATCTACCCAGCATTCAGCACAGCGTGAGCCGTAGATATTTATCCAATACATTTTACTTGAAAGAATAAACAACTATATTATAAAAGTATTATTGTTGTTGTTGTTGTTATTTGCCATCGAGTCGGCCCTGACTCATAGCGACCCCTCCTTGGGTTTCCGAGGCAGTATCACTACAGAAGTAGGATTGCCCAACCTTCCTTCTGAGGAGTGGCTGGTGGGTTTGAACCACCAGCCTTCTGGTTAGCAGTCAAATGCCTTAGGCACTATGCTACCAGAGCTCCTAAAAGTATTATTAGTTGATCAAAAGAAGAGAGATCTTTTAAAACAAGATTACCTGAAGTGTAATTATAGATTTAAGTTTTATAGTTTTAAGATACAGAAATTAATTTTGTGCTTAGGATTCTGCCTTAGATTCAAAATTAGGAAATCTTTCCATGTAGAATTCTTCTGAAAGTCAGAGACGTGTGTGAGAATTGATAAGATCTCATCTGCACCATCATGCCTTGAGCTCTATTATAACATTTATAGTGGTTATCTGAGTGATTGGTTGTATGAGAAGATATCAGAGTTTTCCTGTTTGCATAGTGCTAAGTTACAGAGCTTTTACTTAATAGCTATCAAGGTACTATACATATTATCAGTAGCTCTGGTGACAAAATGCATAAGGCATTTGACTGCTAACCAGAGGCTGCCGGTTCAAACCTACCAGTGACTCCTCAGAAGGAAGGTTGGACAATCTACTGCCATAGAGATACCACCTCAGAAACCCAAGGAGGGGTTGCTATGAGTCAGACCCAACTCAACAGCTGTGAGTTTGGTTTTGGTATATATATTATCATCTTCTATAGATACGAAGCTACTATCTGTATAATCATCTTCAAAGCCTATGTTTCTAACCTCTATATTCTTTAATAAGAACATATGATAATACAGCAAATTATTCTACCTCCAACTGTTTAGTAGATATCACAACAGAATTAATGTGTGATGTTATATCTCTGGGGGACCTATAATATTAACAAGAAGAAAAAATACTTTCACCTGAAGAAATAATGATCATTTTTGATATGAAATATTCTGTTGAACAAAACTTAACTAGATTATTTCTTTGATGTATGAAATAGCTGAATGTGAAGCCAAAATATGTGAATAAACAGAAGTTTAATTTAATTAACATATGTCATCTTAATTAAGATGACCTGAATAATGTCAACAATTGGTTGATTTCTTCTGTTCTTGACACATTCTCTAGCTAATATTAATTAAGACATGATTAAAATAAATTTTACACATGTGTAGAAATAGAGAATACTGTAATTCATTCATTAGTTTCTAATGTATTTCTGCAGACATTAGTAATAAAAGATTTAAAAGTAAAAAACATAAAAAGTAATAAAAGATTACTCTCACTCCAAGACTGATGAGAAAAAACAACATATTTTTTAACTAGGCCAATATGTATGACAAAGCTCGGCCAATATTGAGTTTTCTAAGATTTTTAAGAGGCTCCCTCATTGTACAGTGGTTAAGCACTCAGCTGCTAACCAAAAGTTCAAACCCACAGCTACACCATGGAAGAAAGATGTGGCAGTCTGCTTCCGTAAAGATTACAACCTTGGAAACCCTCTGAGGCAGTTCTACCCTGTCCTACAGGGGCTGCTACGAATCAAAATTGATTAGATGGCAGTGGCTTGTTTACTTTTTTAGACCTTCAACATCCATGCATACTTTTATAATGATGCACATTCAAGATTCTAATATCTGCAACTGATTTTATAAAATCTTCCCACTATTTCTACATTTCTAAATGGTCAAAATTCTGGCCTTTCAAGTTTACTTTGATAATATTTCTGTGTGGATAAAGCACTGGTATTTCATAAGCTGACCTACTACTAGGGCTAACTGAACCCAATACAGGTTTCCACTGCTATCTGAAAGTAGAACATGACTATGAAACCTATCATAAGCCAAAATGGCATAAAGCAAAAAATCAATTACCATTAATTTACATCTGAAAATATTTTGAGTGTTTTCAGACTCCAAAATTACCTGTTAAATCATACCAAATAATACATAAAACCTAACATAACACTAACATACAATAAAAACAGGAGTGATATGATAAATATACAGCCTACGTAAAGTAGAAATAACATACGTGCAATGTACTTCTCAGGAAAGGAGCTTGGTGACTCCACTCTTCTGGATATGGGTGTGTGCTTCCTCTTTAATGGCTCGCTGCAAAGCCAGTACTGAACATTCACATTGTTTTTGCCTTTTTTTCATAAAAGTGAAAATTGTCTTCAGATTTCTTTCAGTTAACAAAAACTGGTCCTCATGTAGGTCTTTCATAAAAGTGAAGCGGCATAAAGTGAATTTTTGACAAGTGGGGGATACCTGTAATTGTTTTTTCTTCTTCAGTCACCTTGTGCAACTCATGTCTTTATATATATTTATATTTTCTTTCTTTTATACAAACTTTTCATTCTCCCTATCTCTTCATGTGTATCTTCATTATTATGAAGCATTTCTCTACAGTCCCAAGATGGATGTAACCTCATTCTTCCTCAGTCTTATAGCAAGGTATCTGCACCTCTCTTTTGGTATTTACTACTTTCTAACTGGGAGCTCTGGTAGCATAGTGCCTAAGGCACTTGAGTGCTAACCAGAAGGCTGGCAGTTCAAACCCACCAGCCACTCCTTGGAAGGAAGATGGGGCAATCTACTTCCGTAGTGATACTGCCTCAGAAACCCAAGGAGGGGTCGCTATGAGCCGGGTCCGACTTGACGGCATATCACAACAACAACAACTTTCTAACTAGCATTAAAAAGTATTATGTATGTATCAGCTCCTTTGACACAATTTGACTATATTTTTGCCTATATGAGTAAATATAAATATTTATACTTCTTTATTTATTTTCTATCCACCCCCCAAAATCTTCAGAAGACTTGGTGTACAGGTATAGATGTTGTGATTGAGTTAAATTGGTTTTCTCAGGGGAAAATGATTAATTTCTTCATTCATATCAGAAAGGAATATGCAAGCAGTTCCTTGGGGAACTAAAGCTCTTATTGCATTAAATTTCAGAGGAAATTATAGTATGGGATATTATATAAAAGTATGCAATGGGACAATCACATATGTTTTATGGCAAATATAGAAGAAAATGGGCTGGTCACTGTTCTGTTATATAAAGAACATTGGCTTGGATTTTACTTCTGATTCTGACCCTTCCATGTCCTATAATTACGGGGATAACAATTTCGGTCTCAGTTTCATTATCTATAAAATAAACATCCTAATACTTACCCAAAGGGTTTGAATTTGAACGAGGCAACATATGTAAAGTATTTGGCATACTTTGGATTTGAGCAAATATTAACTCACATCAATTCTTTATTTGACATTATTTTCAATAAAAACTCCAGGGCATACTATTAAAGCATATCTCAGTGAAGGTAATTCTATATAGCAAAAGAAAATATTACCGAGGCCAATACCTTCTGGGAGTTTGATATAAACCAAAGGGAAAACTTAAGCCTTATCTTTAAGGTAAAATAAATGCATGTACCTTACAGTATCTTCCTTGAACATTGTTCACTCAGTGACATACTAAAATGTAGTTAGCAGTGTAAGAGAAGTTATATTCCCTAACAATTACAGCTCATATTTAAAAACTTTTTACTTTATGCCAAACACTATTCTAAGAACTTATATGTATATTATATATTTTTTTAATTCTCCAGAATACTTATGAAAAAGATAATATCACTGTCCCTATTCTGTTCTTGTTGTTAGGTGTCATGAGTCAGCTCCAACTCATAGTGACCTCATGTACAACAGAACAAAACACTGCCCAGTCCTGCACCATCGTCACAACTTGCTGGGCTTGAGCTCATCATTTCAGCCACTGTGTCAGTCTATCTTGTTGATAGTCTTCTTCTTTTTCACTGACCCTCTATTTACCAAGCATGATATCCTTCTTCAGGGACTGGTCCTTTCTGACCATGAGCAAAGTAGGTGTGATGAAGTCTGGCTATTCTTGCTTCCAAACAGCATTCCAGCTGCACATCTTCCAGGCCCAATTTGTTTGTTCTTCTGGCAGTCCATGGTACTTTCAGTATTCTTTGTGAACACCACAATTCAAAGGCATCAATTCTTCTTTAGTCTTTCTTATTCATTGTCCAGCTTTGGCATGCATATGAAAACCAAAAAGCCAAATTCACTGCCAATGAGTTGATTCCGACTCACAGCAACCCCCTTGGGTTTCTGAGGTGGTAAATCTTTACGGAAGTGGATTGCCCAGTCTTCCTTCCACGGAGTGGCTGGTGGGTTTGAACTGCCAACCTTCTGATTGATTAGCAGTCAAATACCCAAAAGCATATGAGGTGACTGAAAATACCATGGCTTGGGTGAAGCACTTTAGTCATCAAAATGACATCTTGGCTTCTTCCCTTTAAAAAGGTCTTGGGCAGCAAATTTGCCCAATGCAGTGTTTCATTTGATTTTATTGACTGCTGCTTTCATAGGTGTTGATTGTAGATCCAAGTAAAATGAAATCCCTGACAACTTGAATCTTTTCTCCATTTATCATGATGTTGCTGATTGGTCCAGTTGTGAAGATTCTCATTTTTTAAAATCTATACTGTAATCCATAATGAAGACTGTAGCCTATTATAAGCATAAAAAATTGAGGCCCAGGGAGGCAGGTAAAGAATCGTATAGCTACTAAATGTGAAAGTCAGGAATTGAACTCAATTTATTTCCAAGTCTGTGCTTATCATCAAAACACTTTACTGCCTTCTGATTGTAGGCCCTGATACTAGACTTTCCTTGAGGCCAAATCCTTATCTTGTAACATCTTGTAGTTTCTTCTTTCTTGTATTTATTTATCATTCATTTATTAACAAACATAACAGCACACATGTAACAGTATGTTTGTCTGTAGCAGCTATTTACTAAATATTTCATAAATAAATGAATGAGTAAATAATATGAATATGAGCACATAAGTGTTATCTGATCTAGACAGAACATTATGTCATAATTTTTCCAGACTGCAGTTTTAAGCACTAATATCAGAGGCAACAAAAATCAATTAGGCACCTACTCTCTACAGAGGATAGAAGAATCATGGCAAGGAAAATAAATATGAGCCTTAATTTCAGAGAGTTCACAGACTAATTTGATGGAGATAGACATTAATAAGATTAATAGGATGATCACACTAATGCATGAGTAATTGCAAACAGTTATAATTGCTCTGAAAAAAATGGAATATTATATGACAGCTTATAACAAATAAATCTAACCTAGACTGGCGGTTCGAGAAAGTTTTCCCGGACGAGACGCTGAGGAGTTGAGATTTACTGTCGAAAAAGTAGCAGCTAATTTGAGTTTAGAAAGGGTATTTGGATTGGGTAGTTACAGATATATTTTTGTACTTATGGATGCAATAGTATGTACAAAATTCATATGACAAGTTAAAAATACCTTTAAAAAAAAAAAAAGCTACTGTGGCTGGAATGCAGACATGAAGGGAAAGGAAGTTACAAGCTAAGTTTGGAGAATTAGGACCTTGTATGCCACTTTGATTTTTTTTTTTTTTTTTTCTTTTTTAGCATGAGAACAATGGCAGATTTTTTTGAAGGTTTTCAAGGGACATGAAAAGAACAGATTTGCATTTTTAAATATCAGCCTATGATATGGGCAATAGAGTGGGGGAAAACAGAATGTGAGAAAATTAATAAGCTATTACAAAAGTCCAGGTGAGATATGCTATGGTTTGGATGTGGATTTCAGAGAAAAAAAAAAAAAAAAAGATTCAACAGATAATAGTGTCAGGTTTGTTAACGGGTTAGATGTGGGTTTTGTGGAAAGAGATTTTCAAGATGCCTAGATTTCTGGTTTGTATAACATCATGGATACTAGTGCCAGTCAATGAAATAGGAAACTATGGAAATAGACTAGATTGTTGTTGTTGTTGTTATATGCCGTCGAGTCTGACGCAACTCATAGCGACCCCTCCTTGGGTTTCTGAGGCAGTATCACTACGGAAGAGAAGGAGTGGCTGGTGGGTTTGAACCACCAGCCTTCTGATTAGCAGTCAAGTGCCTCTAGGCACTAGGCTACCAGAGCTCCTTAGACTAGATTAGACAAGCAAATATCATGGATTTGATCTTGGGGACATTGAGTTTGATGTAATTTTTGATAGCGGATGTATGGAGATTATATTGTTATGTGCCAGTGGAGTCGCCCCGATTCATAGCGACCCCTCCTTGGGTTTCCGAGGCAGTATCACTACGGGAGTAGATTGCCCCATCTTCCTTCCAAGGAGTGGCTGGTGGGTTTGAACAGCCAGCCTTCTGGTTAGTAGTCAAGTGCCTTAGGCACTATGCTACCAGAGCTCCTGGAGATTAGATTAGGGAAGTATAATTGTAGTCATTGCTACTACTATCACCTGTGCTTGATTGATATTGCCTGGGAAAGGAATATAGAAAATCATGATAAAGGGAGAGAGATTAGGATCAAGGTTTGAGAAATTTAGATATTTACTGTTGAAATATAGTAATAAATTCACACAGAAGACTTTCAAAGAATGACTAAAGATTTCTCGATTGAGAAATCAGGTAAAAAGAGGTATTAAGGAAATAGAGTACTGCAAGAAGTAGGAAAAGTTCTTCTGGGTAATAAAAATGTAGCAGATTGGTTAGGCAAGATTAAGATAAAGGCAAACTACCAAAGATAAATAATACATATAAAATAGAGTTCTATATGATAGATTACCTGCAATAATAAAGCCCAAAATCTCTTATCAGGGATATAATCTCTAACTTCTTAAGACTAGGCAGATCATTAAAATCATAAACAGAATGCAAAACACTGTTTTTTGAAAGACTGAGGGAATCACAGAAATGCAACAGAATATTAAACTCTTTCCTAAAGCCAACGGTAATTCACCAATTAACCAATGTTAATGCTATGATGACACCTGTTAGAAGAATATTTGGGAATCACATGAGAAATAGTCATTATCTTTGGATAAAAACATATTATGAGATGCATTACTAGGGTCCGGGAGTAGAGAAACTGGATTCAGCTCCAAAAAATGAACAAGGAAGAGTTGGTAACATAGTAATATTCAAAATTGGTGAATACTACTTATAATTTGTTGTTTCCTTTGTTTTCATGGAAACACAAAGAAACATTGAAACACAAAGAAAACATAGATTCAAGACTTAACAGACAGAAACTAAGAAGAACACAAAGAAAACATTGTGTTCTTCTTAGTCTCTGTCTCTGTCTGTTTAGTCTTGAATCTTTATATCCAACAATGTCAGCTAAATCAACCAATATTTCACTGGCACCTGAAACTCAATATGTCTAACTTAAAGTAATCCCAGTACTTCTCACATTTTAAATCTAGTTACGTTGTTATTGTTGTTGTTATGTGCCGTCGAGTCAGACCCGACTCATAGCGACCCCTCCTTGGGTTTCTGAGGCAGTATCACTACAGAAGTAGATTGCCCCATCTTCCTTCCGAGGAGTGGCTGGTGGGTTTGAACCGTCAGCCTTCTGGTTAGCAGTCAAGTGCCTTAGGCACTATGCTACCAGAGCTCCCTAGTTACATTAGTAAAGGAATATTTTCTTCTTCATAAATGCTTGCGCCAACGTGGATACACTTTACCCTACAGAAAAATTCCAAAAATCAAAAAGTTTAGTATAATTATGAAAACTGGTTTGTACCAGTCTAATATAATTATGAAAACTGTTGTTTAACCTTGTTTCCAAAAATTTGCACAAATGTAAGGGGAAATTTACTGAGAAGATGAGTGGATTCTGTTTCTTTCCTTTTATCTGCCTGAAACTATAAGCATCCTCCTTCCCTTTTTGGTTTCTCTCTTCCTTGTCAGTGATATCCTACAGACATTTTTATTTTTTACCTTCTCCTTAAGACTTCTATGATCCCTTCCCAGCTGTTGTTGTTAGGTGTCACTGAGTCATCTCCAACTCATAGCGAACCCATGCACAACAGAATGGAACACTGTCCAGCCCTGCACCATTGTCATAATCCCTGCCATGCTTGGGCCCATTGTTGAAGCCACTGTGTCAATCCATCTTGTTGAGGACCTTCCCCTTTTTCACTGACCCTATACTTACCAAGCATGATATCCTTCTCTAGGAAATGGTCTTTCTGACAACATGACCAAAGTAGGTAAGACCAAGTCTGGCCGTTCTCGCTTCCAAGTAGCATTTTGGCTGCACTTCTTTTGGGACAAATTTGTTAGTTCTTCTGGCAGTCCAAGATATTCTCAGCATTCTTCACCAAAACCATGATTCAAACGCATCAATTCTTCTTCAGTCTTCCTTATTCATTGTCCAGCTTTCACATGCATATGAGGTGATTGAATACCACGGCTTGGGTTAGGTGCACCTTAGTCTTCGAAGTGTTTCATTTGCTTTTTAACACTTTAAAGGAGTCTTTTGCAGCAGATTTGCCCTATGCAATATGGTATCGGGTTTTCCAATACAATGCCTGAATTATTGACTATTGCTTCCAGGGTGTTGATTATGGAGCCAAGTAAAATGAAATCCCTGACAACTTCAGTCTTTTCTCCATTTATTGTGATGTTGCAAATTGGTCTAATTGTGAAGACTTTTGTTTTCTGTGTGTTGAGGTATAATCCACAGTGAAGACTGTGGTCTTTGATCTTCATCAGTAAGTGCTTCAAGTCATCTTCACTTTCAGCATGCAAGGTTGTGTCAACTGCATGTCACAGGTTGTTAATGAGTCTTCCTCTAATCCTGATGCCATGTTCTTCTTCATATAGTCCAACTGCTTCTCAGATTATTTGCCTAGCATACAGATTGAATAAGTATGGCAAAATAATACAACCTTGACACACACTCTATCAAGATGTTCCTCATGAGCATAATTAAGTATTCTGGAATTGCTATTCTTTGCAATGTTATTCATAATTTGTTATAATCCCCACATTTGAATGCCTATGCATAGTCAATATAAAACACAGGTATACATCTTTCCAGTATTCTTTGTTTTTTTCCAGATCCATTTGACATCAGCAATAATATCCCTCATTCCCCTTACTAGCTACCACTCTCTTATTCCCTCCAAACATCCTCTCCTTGATTGTAGACACATTCTATGGCAACTCTGGAGTCTAATAATAAACCTTCATATGAGTTAGCAATAGGAAAGTGGACCACTTACCTGTCCAAGTCAAAAAGTATAAGGACATCAGGCTTTTTAATTTATGTTATTCAACATATAAATAAAATTTTGCAAAAATTCTCTTATTGGTCATCAGAATTTAAATACTATTCTGTTGGCATTAACAGATAATATTGATACTTGTTTAACCTTGCTTCCAAAAATAAAGCTAAGCATTTGAGTGAAGAAA
>NW_006921727.1:7140207-7155759 GCF_000298275.1 Orycteropus afer afer
TTTTTTTTCCCTGAGTGGAGCTTTCAAGGAGAACCAGTCCAATAGTCCATTAAATGAAAGAAGTAACAGAAATATCTGCTTAATCATATATAGGTATTTCATTGCTATTTTATTATATGATTTTTTAAAAAGATGGAGTATGATAATTATTTTCATTTTCAATACAAGTCAAGGGGAAATAAGTAGGATGCTCTGGACAGAGCCTGGACAACCACAAGCTGAAAGAGGGGCAGTACTCCTTGAAGCTTTGAAACAAGGTGGACGTTAGGGATAGAACCTAATTTATCATAAGCAACATCTAGATTAATGTTTCTGTACTCCATTTTAGAAGCAAGGAGTGAAGAGAAATCTCCATGTTCCCTCAGGCAAGCCAAAAACCCAACTGCCTTGAGGTTGATTCCAACTCACGGCGAATATTGGAGTGTACTTGGCTGTTGACTGAAACCCTGATGGTTGAGTCTACCCAGATTCCCTCAAACAAAGACCTTATTTGGATCTTAAGGATATCTTAGTACTTTTGTCAAAACAAACATCCCCTTCTCAATTCTGAAACTGTTGTAATATACTAAAATGTTTGGTATGTAAGTTGATTGTTTTCTGTGGTAACAATCAGTAGGTGTCATTGATTAGTAGGCACTTTTCTTGAACCCCATGAATGGCTGTTGTTATTGTTAGTGCCCTCCAGTAGGCTCTGACTCATAATGACCCTATGTACAACAGAATGACACAATGACCAGTCCTGGGCCATCCTCACAGTCCTTGCTATGCTTGAGCCCATCATCGCAGTCATTGTGTCAATCCATCTCGTTGAAGGTCTTGCCCTTTTTTTTCTTACCCTCAACTTTATGAAGCATGATATCCTTCTCCAGAGAATGGTCCCTTTTGACAACATGACCAAAGTAAGTGAGACAAAGTCTGGCCATTCTTACATCTAAGGAGCATTCCTGTTGTACTTCTCCAGGACAGATTTGTTCATTCTCTGTATCTTATCTTACATTCATATGATCCATTCTTCATACTCCTTGTCAAATTGTTCTTTCCAAACTTATAATGACTCCACAGTGCTTACAGAATAAATTCCAAATTCCATTTCACCCCCTCGAAAAAAAAAGCCAACAACTTACTGCCATTGAGTTGATTCCTTTGGGTTTTTGAGGCTGTAAATCTTTACGGAAGTAGATGGCCCCATCTTCCTTCAGTGGAGTAGCTGGTGGGTTGAACTTCTGACCTTCTGGTTAGTAGTCAAATGCCTTAGGTACTGTGTCCGAGCTCCTTTTTCATGCCCTAGACAGTCTTTTATGATATAGGAAGTCAAGTCCCTTTTCAAATTTATTTTTATTACTCCCTTTCTCCTTCCTACTCCCTATTTTTAATTTGCCAGATGTATTATGTAGGTTCATGCACTTATATATCTGCTGTTTTCTCTTTGTGGCTATCTTTGCATTTGCCTCTTCCCTACTAGTTTATCTGGTAAGTACCTGTTTATCATTTCAGATAAACTCAAATATTATATTCTCAGTGGAGCATTTGAGGCCTCAGTTATTTATATATTTCCTCCTCTATGCCACCATGGAACATTGCACATGTTATTAAATACTATAATCATTGGAACTAGAATCCCATTTTTCAACTGAGAATTTGTTAAGGAAACCTGGATACTGTGTAAGTAAACTTGGCACATAATCAGTACTCAATAAGTTTCCTACCATCATTTCAAACTCAATATATCCAAATCAGAACTCTCCATCTCCCACCTAATGTCCTCCAATTTTCTATGCCTGTCAAGATGCTATCATTCTTATGGTCACTTAGGATTAAAATATTGGTGTCTGCTCTGACTCAGGCTTCTCCTTAATTTGAGATGTTCAATCTGGAAATATGCTCACTGTAATAAAGAAAATGCAGAAGCTCCAAGATTTATTTATCAAAGGAGAGTATCTTGGTGGCGTATCCAACTATCCCTGGGTTTTCCTTTTCCTTGCTGTTTACAGCAACAACAAAATGTTGCTAACCACCAAACTGTGATGCATTGCTACCTTTTAACATTGTGAACTAAACACCCGCATAAATCTATCTTCTGCTTCCATTTTAGGCAGTTAAAATAGGTTACAGCTGTGAATAGATTGAACTAGTTAACTGACTTTTTAAAAGAAGAAACTAAAAGTAGTGATTAGAAAATTATAAACTGTGATTTTACAGCACATTATTTCTTATGCTTCCCAACAAATATACTCCCTAGGACCAAAAGAACTGTCATATTCTACATGCAGTTTTGAAACAGCTAACCTGAAAACCAAACCCACTGCCTTCAAGTCAAATCCGACTCATACCAACCCTGAAGGACAAGAGTAGAACTGCCCTGTTGGGATATAAATCAATCCAAGGCTGTAAATCTTTACAGAAAAAGACAGCCACATCATTCTCCCATTCTCCTGTAGTATGGCTGGTCGGTTTGAATCATTGACTTATGGGTAGTAGCCAAGTGCTTTAACTATTGTGCCACCAGGGCTCCTTTGGAGATAGCTAAATCACCCCAAATATTTGGTACCATTTTATAGTTAATTTGTTTGAGTTCCTTACTACTCAGCCCCAGCCTACCTCTGTGTGGAGAGCACCATCTTACCATCCATTCTTTAAGAGCTGCTTTTAGTTAGTCTGCAAGAACCCGATGCTACAGTCCATCTAGGTCTTTTTTGGCACATTTTGTTTCTATCTGAGGTACACTATACTTTCATGAAACACAGATGGTAAATAACCTTTATATGAGACACTACTGCGTGTCTACACGTGACTTTTGTTAATATTTCATCCATCTAAATTAGTCACATGATATCACATTATTCAAAGGGAGCAGGGATGTCTAGTCTTCCTGTGTACCCTGGAGGGAGAGAAAAATCCAATAAGGGTGTGCATTAGTAATTTGTCTACTTGAGGTGTTTTAGCTTCAGCAACAAACTACTTTCATAATTATGTTTCTATAGGGAATATGTGTTTTGAGTTCCGAACAACTGATTCATTAAACCCCTATAACTCTATCTTGAGATAGAACATAGAATGTATCTTTTCCCTGTTGAGATTGTAAGTCTCTTAAAGGCAGAACTTCTTTTCTTCTAAACGAGCAGGGGAGATGCTCAATTATTAATTCATAAACTAAATCAATATAGTCTACTAAATAACTGCCTTACCAGATCCTTAAAAGTATTTCTTTTATATTGTTGTTGTTCTGTGCCATTGAGTTGGATCTGACTCATAGTGACCCCTCGTTGGGTTTCCGAGGTGGTTATCACTACGGAAGTAGTGACCCTCCTTTCCTTCTGAGGCGTGGCTGGTGGGTTTTGAACTGCTAGCCTGTGGTTAGCAGTCAAGTGCCTTTGGCACTACTCTACCAGAGCTAGGTACTGTCAAGTCTCTTTGGCAGCCAACAACAACCTTACAACACCAATGGCAATTATTATTAAAGGTCTAGAGAATCTTACCTCCTGACATTCATTCAGCTTCTGACTCCAAAATGGAAATGAATGTTCACTCATAATGGTGTGGCTTCTTCTACTTGCTAGGAGGCTCTAAGAGAGACAGTATTCAGGGTGTTTGTTTGTTTTAAAACACTTTGCAATCCATATTTTCACAGGCAATACACTGCAGTTAATCCTTTGAGAAACACTCACCCAAAGCAATTTCACAACCTGAATGTTTATTTTTTTCTTGAACAGACATTTTTTTGGGTGTTATTATGAATAGGATTAATTCCTGAGAGAGTGGAGAAAATTTGTGAGGTACTTCTTCTTTTTTTTTTTTTTAATTACCATACCATATATATATAGAAATTGATAGAATTATTTTAGAAATAAAATTTGTGATAATTTGCAACTATGTAGTCTTAGGACACAATGTTAAAAAAATAGCTGCAATATGTTATTCTGAACAATTATATTAACTCAGCATAATAAATGTAATACTTTTTATACTATGATTCATTTTCTAAATGGAGTACAGTGACCTTCCATCCTGGCAAGTGGTCTAAAAGGATATTGCTTGACCTGAAAGTCACTGACTGGAGAGTACAAGTTTTATTTGGATTTACATCTAATTTATTTTATGGACAAATAATAGTCAATATATTGATAATTAACTGAGCTGGCATATCGTCAAGGATGATTAGCAATGTTTTTTAATACAAAATTATATGAATGTGATTTTCAAAAAGAAAAACTAAATACTATTAAGGGAAATATTATACTAGTTAAGGCAAAATTTTAAAGAGTGACCAAGAGTAGCTTTTGTGTGTAAACATGAGAGTAAAATGAGATGGTACATGATTATTTATAGAAGGTTTATTTTTAATATATACTTAACCACAGATTTATCACTTGATGTCCAATTAAAAATGTTTGAAAATTAAGATTGGCTGTTTTTCTATGAAATGCTTCTGGCAAATTATTTTCCAAGTCATTTTTTTTAATGCTAAAAGAAGCAAATAATTAAACTCCTTTGTGAAAAATAAATTCAGTAGCTGTTTGCATTTTATAGATAAAATTTTGATGAAGTTAATTATTTAGCTAATTTTCATACAATTTGAAAGACAATACGTAGTACCATTTTTCTCCCTCCATAACATTAATGTAAACTTAGGTAAACATTATTGAAGTAAACAGAAGGAACGAATAATCTTAACCTTTTTATAATATTTACTTTTGTGAAATTGAAGCATACCTCAGTTATTATTCTTCCTTTTCAGGAGAAAAGGAACTAACTCTCCTTTTGAATATAGTCACCTACTAAGCACTAATGAGAGCTATGGTGGTGTAGTGCCTAAGGCATTTGACTGCTAACCAGAAGGCTGGTGGTTCAAACTCACCAGCCACTCCTTGGAGGGAAAACTGAACAATCTACTTCCATAGAGGTACACCCTTGGAAACCCAAGGAAGGATTGCTACAAATCGGAATCGACTTGACAGCAGTGAGTTTAGTTTGGTTTAAGCACTAATGATATCTTATATTGTGTAGTACTTTACAGTTTATAATATAGTTTTACATGTATTACTTTTGTATGTATTATCCCCTTTCATCTTCATGACAACTTACAAGAGAGTATTATTAATTCCATTTTATAAATGAGGAAACACAAGAACAAGTTAATCTTTAATCTTTCCTAAGGCCAAATAATGATTCATTTTATATAGTACAGAGAAAAGGGCTGAGCTGGAGGGTGGTACCTGAGTATTTTGTATCCCACTATAGTTTCCTGAAACAGTAAAAACATTTGAGATCTGATAAAGATGCTAGATTACTCAGCCAATTTAGTAATTTCCAACCTTGAGTGTGGAAATGAATGTTTGGCGGTATAAGAGTTCACTAGGAGAATTTTAGTTTTTTTTTTTTTTTTTTTAAAAAGAACCATCTGAGATTATTTATATACTAACTTCACATAAGCACTGTCACATGATATCAGTTCATTTGTCTGTGTCAGTAGTTATGACAGCAATGTCACCAATTAGACCTTTTTTAATGACCCCAGAGAAATTAGAGAAGTGTAAATGATATGTTACCACTAAATGAAGGCCAAAAGGCATCATGGAACATTGTACAAATGCAGGTTTCATCATAGTTCAACTGGAGGGTGAGAACACTGAGACATTCTCAAGCATATGCAATGTACACAGGTAAAACACAGAAGAACCTGCATTTGTAGCAGTCAGTACTGCATTAACTTGTGAATAGTGGCACAATATCAGAAAAAAAGCATCATTTGTTGTATTAAATCAATGTTGCAAATTTAAATTTTGCTAGATTTATGTTTTCAATTTTAAATTTACTTTTTGGTATAATTATACAATACTCACAAACCTAAACTATTAATTGATTTATTTTGTCTCTCTCTTTCTATAGATAGATAGATATAGATTTAAGTATCCATAGATAATTCATTGTATTGTCACATATGGAGAAACTGAAGTCAAGAAATACTTTGTTTAAGAAAATTTGATAGAAATTGAGGAACTTGATTAACATAACAAAAAATGTGCTTCCTGTTTCACAATCGAGGGTTCTTTCTGATATCAATTTTTTCATTTATAGATGAAGGGATAAATATAAAGAAGAGCAGAGAAGTCAAGACTGTAGGACAAGTTATTGGCAGAGTAGGACCTATGCTGGAGTTGAAATCCTCTGATTCAATTCAATTAATTCAGGAAGCATTAGATTCCTTCCCTAATAACCAGTGATGCCTTAGGACATTATATCTATAGAGCATTTCCAGTTTAAGAGAGGAATTCTAGTATCCAAATGTCTCAGCTTAGAGTGAAGGTGTTTCACTGTGTTTTCCTTAAAAGAACCTCTTCTAATTTTGGGAACTTCTCAGGGAAAAGGGCAAAAAAGCAATCAATTTGCAGGGATTCCTTCTCCTGTGCTTAACCAGAAAAGCTTTCATGTATTTTTTTATATATATATATATTAAATATCCACTTGAGATCTCATATGATAAAAAATGTTCCAAACTTTATTAATATTTATAAACTACTACCTTAGCGGAATACATGTAAGTGGAGATTATTTTCATGAGGTAGAAAATCTTATTCTGTTGGTGACTTCTTCATCATAAAACCCTTGTTGAATATTTGACATTGAAATAGTAATAGTTTTGGAATTGATAAGAATCACAGCAGAATAACATCTAAAATGTAAGAAACAACTCAGTTTGTATCTGTGCATCAAATTGTGGGCAAAAAGGAACCAAAGATATAACTCTTGTTTACATATGCTTTTCTGGGAATCAAACTAGAAAGCCCTAGAGTTAAATGATTTTTGATGGATTAAAAGTGAAAAGGGAGTACATAGTGCAGTGAAAGACTTAATATGACCCTTCTAGGTATAGTCTTCTATTTTGTGAAATGTTGTAAATCCTAGAAAGCTGAGTACCTGTGGGTAGGAGGTTTGCTGGTGGAGCGGGATGCACCTAGATGTACCTATCAGCAGAGCTAAAAAGAGTTTTGTAGTACTTGCCTGAGTAGGGCCGAGGCCAACTCAAAGGTCAAGGGCCAAAGAGAGCCATGCATATAGGCATGGCCAATGGGGGAAGCTGTTTTGACTAAAGAATTGTATTCTGAGCATCCCTGAACCTGAATTGTAGCCTATTATTTCCCTAATAAAACTCACAATAGTGAATATTGTCTATGAGTTCTAAGTGCTATTGCAACATATTATTGAACCCAGCAGAGAAGTACTGAGTGTCATGTGCAAGAGAGTTGGTGTTGGAATTGGTAAAAAGTTTAGAGAGTGAAGGCATGTCTATCTTTCACCTCATGAGAATAAGTTTTGGGCTGTTGCTGTTGATCCTTCTCTCCACCCTTTGTGAAGTAGAGTTTTTTTGCACCACCTTAATAGATGGTGTGACTCAAGTTACCACCCTTCATATCTCTGTGTCATCTTGCTCAAGTAAGGAGAGTTCTCTTGAGGGCATGGTTGGAAAAATTCAACCATAAATTGAGGGTTTGGAAAAATTCTACCTCTTGCTCTGAATTCTGCATCTAGCTCTCCTCCATCATCTGATCTCTGGTCTTCATTACTTGAGCCAGCCCCTGATTTTCTGGATTCTGTGGCTTTATGAGCCATTTGCCTGTCCCTTAACCCATCAATTTTGATTTGTCAGCCTTTACAACCATGTGAGTAAGGAGAGGCCTCCAGATTGATATCTGACTCATGTAGTTGAGACTTGCCAGGCACCATGATTGTGTGAGCCATTTCCTTGACAGTTGATGAGTTCCATGAGATGTTGCAGCAAATAATCAAACCCAAAAATAAGAGGGAGGGTACTACAGGGAGGAGGAGGAGTTGATGTTAGAGATGATGGAGTGGTACAACTATTTGGAAAAAGTTGGACATTTGGGACATCTTTAACCTCTGCCTTATAGGAAAAGCCTTTGTGATGATCTTTCTAAAAGAAATTATTCATGCAGAGTAACATGATGGGTTCAGGTAGAAAATAATTAAACCTTTCATGACAACCATGTGAAAAGAGGCAATGGAGAAGCTCAATATCATTAGTCAGAACAAGACCAGGAGCTGATTGTGGAACAGATCATCAATTGCTTTTATGCAAGTTCAAGTTCAAGCTGAAGAAAATTAAAACAAGTCCATGAGAGGCAAAATACAGTCTTGATTATATCCCACCTGAATTTAGAGACCATCTGAACAATAGATTTGACACACTGAACCATGACCAAAGATTAGATGAGTTGTGAGATGACATTAAGGACATCATACATGAAGACAGAAAAAGGTCATTAAAAACAGAAAAGGAAGACATAGAAAATGAATGTCAGAAGAGACTCTGAAACTTGCTCTTGAATGGAGAGTAGCTAAACTGAATGGAAGAAATGATGAAATAAAAGAGCTGAATAGATTTCAAATGGCAGCTTGAGAAAACAAAGTAAAGTATTATAATGAAATGTCCAAAGACCTAGAATTAGAAAACCAAAAGGGAAGAACAGTTGGCATTTCTCAAGCTGAAAGAACTGAAGAAAGACTTCTACCCTCCAGTTGCAAATACTGAAGGATTCTATGACTAGAATATTGAATGATGCAGGAAGCTTTAAACAAAGATGGAAGGATTACACACAGTCACCACACTAAAAAGAATTAGTCAATATTCAGCCATTTCAGCAGGTAGCATATAATCAAGAACCAATGGTATTGAAGGAAGAAGTCCAAGCTACACTGAAGGAATTGGTGAAAGATAAGGCTCCAGGAATTGATGGAATTTGTGACCATTCTGAAGAAGGGTGATCCAACAGAATATGGAAATTATTGAACCACATCATTAATATCACACACAAGTAACATTTTACTGAAGATAATTCAAAAAATGTTGTAGTACTATATTGATAGCAGCTGCCAGAAATTCAAGCTGGATTCAGAAGAGGGCATGGCATGAGGGATATTATGCTGATGTCATATGGATTTTAGCTAAAAGCAAAGACTACCAGAAAGAAGTTTTCCTGTATTTTATTAACTATGCAAAGGCATTCAACAGTGTTGACTGTAACGAATTATGGATATCAGTATAAAGAATGAGAATTCTAGAAAATTTAATTGTGCTCATGAGGAAACTGTACATAGACTAAGAGCTAGTCATTCAAACAGAACAAGGGGATACTGAATGTTTTAAAATCAGGTAAGGTGTGCATCAGGTGGGCATTCGTCCATCATACTTATTCAATCTGAATGCTGAGCAAATAATCTGAGAAGCTGGACTATATGAAGAACACAGCATCATAATTGGAGGAAGACTCATTAACAGCTTGCAATATGCATGTGACACAATCTTACTTGCTGAAAGTGAAGATGACTTGAAGCATTTGCTGATGAAGATCAAAGACTACAGTCTTCAGTATGTATTACTCCTCAACACAAAGAAAACAAAAATGCTTACAACTGGGCCAATAAGCAAATCATGATAAATGGATAAAAAGTTGAAATTGTCAGGGATTTAATTTTACTTGGACACACATCAACATCCATGGAAGCAGCGGTCAAGAAATCAGATGATATATCTGCTGCAAAAGACCTCTCTAAAATGTTAAAGAGCAAAGATGTCACTTTGAAGACTAAGATGTGCCTGACCTAAATCATGGTATTTTCAATAGTTTAATATGCATGTGAAAGATGGACAATGAATGAGGAAGACAGAAGAAGAACTGATGCATTTGAATTGTGGTGTTGGTGAAAAGTACTGAAAACACTGTGGACTACCAGAAGAACAAACAAATCTTTCTTGGAAGAAGTACAGCCAGAATGTTCCTTAAAGGAGAGAATGGCCAGTCCTCATCTTACGTGCTTGAGTCATGTTATCAGAAAGGACTGGTCCTTGGAGAAGGTTATCTTGCTTGGTAAAGTAAACAGTCAGTGAAAAATGGGAAGATCCTCAATGAGATGGATTGACACAGGGGCTGCAATGATGGGCTCAAGCATAGTTAGGTTTGTGAGGGTAGCGCAGGACTGGGCAGAATGTTGTTCTGTTGTGTATAAGGAAGGTCACTATGAGTAGAAATAAACTCGATGGCACCTAACAACAACAACATGTGAAAATTACTTAGAGCAAGAATGTTACTGACTACAGGTACCTCTACAAGAAAGTTGTTGTTAGTTGCTGTAGAGTTAGTTGGTTGGGCAGACTAGGGTTTCCAAGGATATGAACTCTCAGAAGTAGAACCTTCTGAAACACCTCTGGGTAAGTTTCAACAGCCAAAATTTTGGCTAGTAGTAGAGTGTTTAACTGTTTGCACCAGCTAGGGATCAGGGACCCTCATGAAAGGAAAGTATTGTTTTTGTGTGCTATCAAGTCCATTCCAACTCATACTGACCTTATAGGACAGAGTAGAACTGACCCCTAGGGTGTCCTAAACTTCAGTCTTTATAGAAGATCATCAGGTATCTCATGAAGTCACTGGTGGATTCAAATGTCGACCTTTTAGTTAGCAGCCAAGTGGTTAACCATTGTGCCACCAGAGCTTCTTACACAAGGAACTAGTCAAGTAAAAATAAATTTTCAAATTTTCCTATTACTTTTAATAGAGGACTTCCTTCATTCTTTGCTTGGTTTAGTATAGTGTGAATTTCAATAAACATTAAGCTGTTCATATAACTTTTTAGAAAATTGAGAAATAACAACTACTTTCATTAATCCTGATTAGTCCTTCATTTAAATGAAGTGTAGACCAACAAAGGAGAAGGTATACTTATAACACATGTATCAGTACTAAATATAAACTCCTAAACCATGTACCATTTTTACATTTTATTTTTAACTATATTTTTTATTTTTCAAAGTGCAATTAGTCTTAAAATGCAGTGGAATAAACTAAATCTAAATTAATTGAAACAAGTATTTTTTTCTAAGGAAGCTTAGTGAACTTTAATAGCTATTTGGGACGTACAGCATAGTGCCTAAGGCACTTGACTGCTAACCAGAAGACTGGTGGTTCAAACTCGCCAGCCACTCCTCGGAAGGAAGGTTGGGCAATATAATTCCGTAGTGGTACTGCCTCAGAAATCCAAGGAGGGGTCACTATGAGTCAGGTCCCATTCAATGGCACATAACAACAACAACAACTACCTAGGCACTTATCTATAGTATTTTCCTATAAAACTTTCCTAAAATCCAGTACAAATCAGCAGTTTACTTCTTATTGAAAACTAATTGATAGTAACTTCTTCACATTTAGTTGAACTGCAGGTGGTAACACTATTATCATGACATAAGTTTTTACTGGAATATAATTTTGATTCAAATAAAGCCTGTTGGCCTGAAGGTTATTTGCTGTATATGTTTTTAATTTGTATGTGAATCTCATTACCTGTGTAAATGAAATTTCATTCTTATTATAACTACATCTTCTACTTTATTATTAAATTGGGATATAAGAAAATACCATAGCTAAACAATTATCTTAATAGTGTTTGTTATCAGTCAGTAAAATAACTAAGTTTTGTGAAAACTACAGTTACTGGATTAACTCAATTTTCTGTAGTATATGAATGCATGAAAAGCAAAAAGCAAACTCACACGCATTGAATCAGTTCCAACTCATAGCAACTCTTTAGGATAGAATAGAACTGCACCTAGGGTTTCCAAGACTGTGAATCTTTACAGAAGCAGATGGCCTCATCTTTCTCCTGCGCAACAGCTTATGGGTTGGAACAACTGACCATTTGGTTAGAAGCCCAATTCTTTAACTACTGAACCACCAGAGCTCCTATATGAATGTATAGGTTGGATAAATTATCTGAAATGTCAGAAATATATATCAAGTACAAAGAAGTGTATTCTTTTTCATGTTATTGAACTTGTGACATAGTTAAGGGAGCTCTGGTGGTGTAGTGCCTATAGTTAAATATATAGATGCTGTCATTTCTATGTATTGAGAAAATAATGGAAAGAATGATCAAGTCACAACTTGTTGTTGTTGTTGTTGTTTGCCGTCGAGTCGGCCCCGACTCATAGCGACCCCTCCTTGGGTTTCCGAGGCAGTATCACTACGGAAGTAGGATTGCCCAACCTTCCTTCCGAGGAGTGGCTGGTGGGTTTGAACCGCCAGCCGTCTGGTTAGCAGGCAAGTGTCTTAGCCACTATGCTACCAGAGCTCCCATAGGAAAGAGAATTATAAATGAAACACATTAAAATTATTTTTTCTTAGAAGATTTCAACTAGAAAATTACAAAGTCACAACTAGGAAGTGATAAATACACCAAAATCCAGTTGCTATCAAGGTGATTCCAACTCACAGCAACCCCATGTGTGTTATAACATAACTGTGCTCCATAGAGTTTTCCCTGGATTTTTTTTTTTTTTGGAAGTAGATTACCAAGCTTTCTTCCCAAGGCACCTCTGGGTGGACTCCAACCTCCAACCTTCAACATTCCAGTTAGCAGCTGAGTGCATTAACTATATACACCATTTAAGGACTCTTGGAGGATGCAACAGTGTCAAAAACAATAACTCTCATGTTTAGCATAACACATGGATCTTCATCCAAAGAGCTTTTCTTCTGGTTCATAGTGGGTTGTTGAGATGCTGCCCTGATACCCCTGAAATGCCTTTCCCTTTTCTTTCTATTTTCACCATTGTTCCTGAGATGTAACTCTTAAATTTCTCATTCATACTAATAGTAACTGCTGATCTTAATAACATTGGTGACATTATAGATTCTCTACATTCCAACAATTCTAATCATCACAACCCTTGTGTGGACACAATGACCTTTCCTGACATTTATGCTTTCTCATTTTTCAGGACAATACAGCAATGTGATGAAGAGAAATATAATCAAATAGACCTAGTTTGCAATTTATTCCATTTACTATCTATTTGCCGCGGGTAAATTATATTACCTCTCTAAGTATTCTCTTCTACACATTTGGAATATTAACGGAATACTCACGAAAATGGTAATAATTGAGATAATACACATTGGCATTAGGGTTCTGTCTGGCAAATAGTAAGTGCTAAATAAATGATAGTTATGATTATTCTCATGAACATCAAAATTGTATACCAGCTTAAGATGTCAATTTTCTTTTATTCTTCTATTGGGAAAATTCTCGCTTTGCTCTTGACTGTAGTTCCTTTTCCTAGGACCTTTGAATAAATCATAAGGGGATGGGCTAGAAGACAATCTGAGACAATTGTTACTCTGCTCTGACTTTGACCATTGCCTCAAGGTCTTTACTCTCTTTATACTCTATGTACCTATAAAATACATGCAGGACTGACAGACTCACCAGATTTACTTACTGTTTTTCTTTTGAAAGAAAGTTTCAACAATCTACTTCTGTACAGATTCTGCCTCAGAAACCCAAGGAGGGTTCTCTTAAGAGTCGCAAATGACTCCATAGCAGTGAGTTTCTTTTGAGTGTCCTCAGGCCTTCATGTAAATAGTTCCCAGTTATCTTCACCAAACACCTCAGTGGGAGGCCTTACACTTTTTATTTAGAATTGCTTATGAGGCCTACACCCTACTAGACAATGAGTGAGGTAGGAAATTCATGTCATCTACAACACTTTTAAATTATTTTCCCATCAACTCAAAAGTCACAGGTAATATGTGAATTATTTAACTTAAATGGTTTCCTACCTTTCACCTCTCCCTCCAGCATCTCTGCAATCCTGACTATCTTGTAAACTGCTGTTAGATTAAATGTTCCTAAAATATAATTTTCATTAATCCTTACATTATTCTAGTAGATCCTTCAGCATAGGCATGGATAATATCCGGAGTCCCCATTCTAGCACTCAAAGTTCGTCCTCAATGGCCCTCCATAAACTGCTGATGTTATTTATGATGCTTGACCCTTCACAATTCTTCAATAATGCTGATGGCCTCATCTTTAAAAGAACATTTATCCTCATAATCTTGCTTTGAGAATCAAATGAGAAAGTGTATGTAGAATATTCATCATGGCATACGGGATATAGGCAATGTTCAGTTAATTGTTGTTATTCTAGTTATTCATACTGACTTCTGCACATTATTTTTTTCTAATAATAACATACATGTTGGAAATTTAATATATACTACAATTTAGTCTCATTTTAATTTTTCAAAAGATAGATAATAGGTAGATACTATCGCCTTCCCCATTTTATACAAGGAAACTTAACTAAAGAAAGATTATGAAACTTGTTCAGGATCATATGGAAGGAATGGCAGAGAAAGGATTTGCACAAACAATGTGGTTCCAGATTTCTGTTGGGCAACACTAGCTTTATTGCATCCTTCTACTATGTATATTTATTCTAACTGCCCTCTCACATTTATTCCAGAATACTCCTAAGTAGTCTTTCTTTCTCTCTTTATAAAACAAAATTATATATTTTCTTCAATGTGGGTCAAAACTCATTATTTCACCACACCTAAACATACTTGTTTTCCCATATCTCTTAAGTAAAATCTGAACACTGGTACCATATAATGTTTACCTATATACCATATGGGAGCTCTGGTAGCATAGTGGCTAAGACACTTGCCTGCTAACCAGACGGCTGGTGGTTCAAATCCACCAGCCACTCCTCAGAAGGAAGGTTGGGTAATCCTACTTCCGTAGTGATACTGCCTTGGAAACCCAAGGAGGGGTCGCTGTGAGTCAGGGCCGACTCGACGGCACATAACAACAACAACAACATATACCATATGCTCGCAAGCATGTCATTAAAAGTTCTTCAATTTGAATGTAAGTTTCTAGTACCATGGGCCATTGTATATTTTTAAAGTTCCTAAAAGATGCAACCATTAAAAAAAAAAAGTTCCAAGGAAGAAATTTTGGTTATCAAAAGATACCAAGGGAAATCAGAGAATGTGAGAAAATAATTTCAACACATGTAATTGACACAAAGCCTATCTCAAGATTATATAAGAACTATCCAACCTAATAAGAAAAGACAGATAATATAATAGTAAATTGGGCAAGAGATTTCAATAAGTACTTCACAAAATAATATTGGTCAACAAACATATGAAAGCTGATCAACCTCATTAGTCATCATAAAAATGCAAATTAAATCCAATGAAATATAATTACATATCTGTCAGAATATTTAAAATTTTAAAAGGTGATATAAACAAATATTGGTAGGAATGTGCAGGAACTAGAACTCTCAAATTCTGCTGGAAGCAATTACACAGGTAGATTTATGTATACAGGGTTGAAACAGAACCCCATCATAAATTGAGCACTATCTTCATTACATATGTATATTACATGTATGTATGTTGTTTCTACCTTTTAGCTATTGTGAATAGTGCTACAATGAACATTGGTATACTTATATTTGTTTGCATGATTGCTTTCAAGTTTCTTTGGGTGTTGACCTAGGAGGGTAATTGCTGTGTCATCTGGTAGTTTTGTGGTTAATTTTTTGATAAACTGCCAAACTGTTTTGCACAGTGACTGTGCCATTTTGCTTTCCCATCACCAATGGACAAAGATTGCAATTTCTGTACTTTTTTATTTTGGGGGGGGGGTTGGTTGGTCTTTTTTTTTTTTTTTTTTTTTAATTGT
>NW_006921727.1:7156912-7157561 GCF_000298275.1 Orycteropus afer afer
CTCTGTCTAACTGCATTCCCTCCCCTCCCTTCCCACCCCTGATAACCAACAAAGAAAATGTCCTTCTATAGATAAACCTTTCCTTAACTTTTACAATAACAGACTAATACAGTATTTGTCCTTTTGTGATTGATTTATTTCCCTCAGCATAATGTCCTCCAAGTTCATACACATTATGCGGTATTTTGCAGATTCTACATTATTCTTTAGCATTGCATAGTATTCCATTGTGTGTATGCACCATAGTTTGGTTATCAATTCCTCAGTTGATGGACACCTAGGTTGTTTCCATCTTTTGGCTATTGTATAGTCTGTTTACGCCATATATGAGGGCCTTTAAATTTGCCCCTAGATTTTCCTTGAGGAACTTACAGTTATAGGTTTCACATTTAAGTCTTTGATCCATCTGGAGTTTGTTTTTGTGTATGGTGCGAGGTACAGAACTTGTTACAACAGTCCATTCTATCTTGCAACTCTTTTAACTTCCTCACCATTTAGAAGTTCTGTGACTGCACAGTCTTTTCCCTCTTTTTTGTTTGTAGTTGGCCTCACTAGCCAATTGATGTCTCTGGTTCCCTGTTTACAATCTTATAAGTTCATTTTACTTTGGATATGTCCATAGCTGTGGTTTCTGGGTTATGTCATCTTG
>NW_006921727.1:7170637-7175706 GCF_000298275.1 Orycteropus afer afer
GGGTCCAGGATTATCTTCTGTGTCTGTGTTAATTGGTTTCCCTTTCTTTGTTGAAGAGGGTCTGTGCAGTCTTTCTGCCTAGTCTGCCATCTTGCCAGAACACGGTTGGTTTGTTTTTGAATCTCAGCCATCCTGTTGCTGTTGCATGCCATTGAGTCAATTCCAACTCATAGTGACCTGTATGACAGAGTAGAACTAATCCATAAGATTTCTCAAGCTGTAATATTTATGTGAGCAGATCTCCAAGGCTTTTTTTCCCTGTGGAGCTGCTGATGAGATAGAACCTCTGACTTTATGGCTAGCTGTTGAGCATTTAACCACTACACTACAGGGCTTCTTCTTAACCACTGACATCCAATCAATTCCAACTCATAGCAACCCTAAAAAATAGAGTACAACTGCCTCCACAGGGCTTTCAAGGCTGTAAATCTTTACGAACACAGATTTTCACATATTTCTCTGAGGAATCGCTGGTAGGTTCGAACAACGACCATTTGGTTAGCAGCAGAACACTTAACAACTACACCACCAGGGCTCATTTTTAACCATCCTAGTGGGGGTGAAAGGAGCTCTGGTGGTGTAGTGGGTAAGTCATTTGGATGCTAACTAGAAGGTCTGCAGTAAAAACCTGCCACCTACTACTATGTGGAAGGAAGATGAGGCAAGCTTTACTTGAGTAAAGTTTTACAGCCTTGGAAAATCAGTGGAGGTTGGTATGGGTCAGACTCAACTCACTATTGGTGTGTTTTGGGTTTTTGGGTAGTGGGAGTGAATAGGTATCTCATTGTGGTTTTAATTTGCATCTCCCAAGTGGCTAATGAGGTTGAGTATGTCTTCATGTGCTCGTTGGCCATTTGTAGATCTGTAGTAAATGTCTAATCAAATGACTTACATATGACACTGAAAGCACAAGCAATAAAAGGCAAAATAAATCAGTGAGATCTTATCAAAATGAAAAAAACTTTTGTACAGCAAAAGACCTTATCAGCAAAATCTACAGACTGGAAGAACAATTTGGGGAAGTATATGCTGAATATAGGTTTAATATCCAGAATATATAAAGAATGTCTACAACTTAACAACAACAACAACAACAAAAGACAGATAATTCAATCTACTCCACTTAAAATTTCCAGAGAAAATAGATATATAATAGCTAATTGGTAAATATTTGCTGAACGAATAAATAAAATAACTCATAGAGTTAAAATTCATTGTGTCAAAAAAATTAAGAAATGAAAGAAAATAATCAAAAAGTAGCTTGATGAATTACTACTGATTTAACATCAGTGTGGCCTTCTGTTATATAAGCATCCTGCTTATAGCTAATGTGCACCTGGCCAAACCAAAAACCTAAACTCACAGCCATCAAGTAGATTCTGACTGATAGAGACCCCATTGGGTTTCCAAGGCTGTAAATCTTTAAGGAAGTAGATGGCTTCAGCTCCCTCCCATGGAGAAGCAAGTGGGTTTAAACTGCTGACCTTCTAGGTATCAGCAATATGTCTCACCCACTGTACCACCAGAGTTCCTTAGTGTACATATGGCAGGGGACTAGAATTTCTTGAATGTCCAAAAGCCCTAGCAGGAACGTCACATAACCTCTGTAAGAGGGAAGGAGAAATGTTCTTTAAGCACAGTCAACAACTTTAAATATATCCCTTCAATTCCCATGACTGCCACTTTCCACTTCCTTTGATATTTTCAGGCAGAAATAGCTTTGCATACCTTATCATTTGAGTAATTAAAAATTATTCAGTATCAATGAGTGATTTTTAATATATTAAAAATACTTTACTAAGACAAAGGAGTTTTGGTGCTATAGTGTGTAAGGCACATGGCTACTAACCAGAAGGTTGGAGGTTCAAACCCACCAGCTGTTCCGTGGGAAGAAGATGAGACAATCTACTTCATTCAGTAAAGATTTACAGCCTTGGAAAACCTATGGGGGTTGTTGTAAGTCAGAATCAACTCAGTGTCAGTGGGTGCGGTTTTGGGTTTTACTAAGAAAACAATCCCTTCTATAGTGAAGGTGTTGTTGTTGTTAGGTGCTGTTGAGTCATTTTCTACTCATAGCGACTCCATGCACAGCAGAAACAAACACCACCCGATCCGGCGCCAGCTTCACAATCCCTGCTATACTTGAGCCCATTGTCGCAGCCACTGTGTCAATCCATCTTGTCGAAGGCCTTCCCCTCCTTCATCGACCCTCCACCCTACCAAGCATGACATCCTTCTCCAGGGAATGGTCCCCTCTGCCAACATGACCAAAGTAGGTGAGACGAAGTCTGGCCATCCTTGCTTCCAAGGAGCATCTCGGCTACACTCCCTCCAGGACAGATCTGTTAGTTCTTTTAGCAGTCCATGGTACCTTCAGCATTCTTCGCCAACACCACAACTCAAATCCATCAACTCTTCTTTGTTCTTTCGTATTCATTGTCCAGCTCTCACATGCATAGGGGGGAGGCAATTGGAAATATCTTGGCCTGTTGTTAGGCCACCTTAGTCCTCAAGGAGATATCCTTGCTCCTCAGCACTTGAAAGACTTCCTTCGCAGCCTACCTGCCCAGTACTACATGTCTTCTAATGTCCTGACTGCTGCTTCCATTGGCGTCAATCGTAGAACCAAGCAACGTGGAATTCCTTGACAACCTCAATCTTTTTTCCATTTATCATGATGCTGCTCATTGGTCCAGTTGTGAGGTTTTTTGTCTTCATATTGAGATGCAGTCCATACTGCAGACTGTGTTCTTCAGTCTTCATCAGTAAGTGCCTCAAGTCAGCCTCACTTTCAGCAAGCAAAGTTGTATCATCAGCGTATCTCGGGTTGTTAATGATTCTTCCTCCAATCCTGATGCCATGTTTTTCTTCATATAGTCCAGCTTCTCAGATTATTTGCTCAGCATATAGACTGAATAAGTATGGGGAAAGGATACAATCCTGCCTCACTCCCTTCTTGATTTTAAACCATGCAGTATCCCCTATAGTGAAGGTATACATACATAAATCTCTTTTAGAAATTAAGTGAAATTATACAAATGGAGAAAGAAAGAAAGTTAAGGGGGTGATGGATACCAGGTTAAGAATGTACTCCCATTTAAGCATAAGACTCAAGATTACAATTTAAAATTGTTATTATGATCAGGAAAATTCTGAGTAGTAAATTTATCCCTTGAAGAAATGCTATTCAAATGGTTGCCACATATTTACTTCATCACCTTCTAGATTTCAAGACTCCTTTCTGATGTCTGGATTCCACCCCCCATAGAAAATAATTATTGTAATTAAATTCACTGAGTTAAGTTTAAAAAAATAAAATAAAAATAAAAATACTTTACAGACTAACTTATATTATGGAGTTTTCCCAAGGGACTGCAATACGTCTGATTAGTAGGATACAATCAGTGGAAATATAACATCATAATCTTTTGTTCTAGAGGCCTCTCATTTTGGTAGTGTTAAAGTTTTTCACTGAAGCTGAAAGTTCTTTCAAGAAAAGTAGTAAAATTATTTAAGATGGTAAGAGAGATATTTTTGCTGTTGGTAATGAAATATGGAACTAAAGCAAAGGGTAGCATTTCCTAAGGACCAAACCAAAAAGCAAACTTACAGAGGTATTATAAAAACTATTCTTAAATTATAGCACAAGTCTCTAAAGGACTTGCACAATTTCATTCAATCCTCATGAAACCTGGAAAGTAGGTAGGAGACTTATTATTCCCACTTTGTAGATGAAGAAATTGAAGCTCTGAAATGTTTGGTAATTACTTTTCAAAGACCATATGATCACTTACTGTCAGACTCATACTTTGGTAGAAATAATTTTTCATAGATTCCACCAAACATTAAAAATACTACCTGGAGTATGAGAAAAAAAATTACCTTTACTTATCATTTCGTTTTTGTCAGTGATTATTAAAACTACTTTAACTACTTAATTGTTTTTGGAATATTTCAAAGTAAATTTGTGAAAGAAAATAAAACACATATATTTTTAAATTACACTAAAATTGAACCTAGTATAAAATTACTTACGATGTACCCATAATAATTATTAAGATAATTACATAAAATACATTAAAAGACAATTATAAACAGTTTAACTTAATCTATCAACAAAACTTGTGGGTATTGTAGTGACTTAAGAATAAAATATAGTGACTGTAAATAAGTCAAAGAATATGCAAATATATATAATTAGTAGAATAAATAGATCTCAAAGGAACTAGTAATTATTAAAGACTTTAGTTTATGCAGATGATTGCACAAATTTTTACTTTTTTTTTTTCCCACAATGTAACGTTATCTATGGTTTACATTTGTGGAAACCAAGACTCAGAAACAATTGTATAACTTGCTTAAAATTACATAGCTTATATACGATAAACTTGACATTCAAACCACAACTGTCTGATTGCAATATCCACGTTCCCTTCCCATATTACAGAAATATAAATCTCTTATTAACTACTTGGGTTTCATAATGTCCTAACCCATAAGTCATCCTTTATTTTGACCATTCCCAGTTAGTCCCAAAGGATGGCCCCTCTTTATATTTCTTAACTGCCCATTATTTAAATTATACCCTCCATGCTGACTGACTCTTCTTTATCCATTCTCTTCAGGTGTAACATTGAGCGATTCACTTCCACTGATCAGTTTCCCAGATAAGTCTTATGTTAGAGGGAACTACAAGGGAACTAAAGACTCTCTCACTCCAAGGAACTGACTGAGTGACCATTCTCAGATGAATGAAAACTGCCACGCTCTGGTAAGATCACTCAAAGAACAGTTATTCTTATAACCCTTAGCTCAGTTCTACAGATCTGTCATCCAGACTTGGTCTTCCTTTCATGAGACAACCATGACATTCTATTTTCTTGATTATCAATAATATTTAATAATATATTCTGTGGATTTTTTTTTTTTAAATAAAAAGTCCAATAGAGCATGACTACCTCAAAGTCTCTATTTCCCATTTCTGTCAAGTCAGTTTTGACTCATGTGACCCTACAATGCAGGGTAGAACTGCTCCATAGGGTTTCCAAGGCTGTAATTATATATATATA
>NW_006921727.1:7175806-7181331 GCF_000298275.1 Orycteropus afer afer
TTATTAATTTTTTATTGTGATTTGGGTAAAGACATACAGAGCCAAATCATTTTCCATACAACAGCCCATGTACATTTTGTTTCATGATATTGATTACAATCCATAATGTAACAGCTCTCTGTCAACTTCCTCCCTATTCCCTGTGTCCTTCTTTCTGATAAATTCCTGCCCTCTGAGCTATCTCTCTTTGCAAATACTGCCCTTTTGATCTCCCATGGTTGATTGTTCTAAGGAGTATAGCTACCCAGTGTAAATGTTTACCTTATAAGTCTGTCTATTGTTGGCTGGAAGCCATGGGTGTGAGTTCAATTCCAAACCCAAAGGATGACTAGGGACCATGGTCTCAGAGGTTTCACTAGTCTCTATCAGACCAATAAGCCTGGTCATTTTGTGATTGTTCTGGTTACCTAGTGCCTGCCATTCTGACAAGAAATATACCACAAATGGGATGGCCTTAACAAACAGGAGTTTATTCTCTTACAGTTTGGGAGGCTAGAAGTCTAAGTTCAAGATGCTAGGCTCTAGGGGCTGTGTGAAAGCCCTTTGACCTTGGGCTTCAGCTCTGCCTCTTGCTCCTGGCCTACTGAAGCTAGAGGCATCTCTTCACTCAGGCAGCTACTGGCTGCTGAGGCTAACAAACCCAACCAACGTCGACAAATAAAATGACACAGTCCCAATGCTACCAAACCACGTGGTAGGCCATTAATTCAAGTCCATTGAAAGTCCCAGGATTGGCAGAGCATGGTTGCTGAACAATGACACAGCTACATGCAGGTTTCAAGTGTGCCATAAGTTAGAGACCAGTCCCAAAGTTGCTTCTTATATTTGGGAAGCAGACCACATCCCTAAAATAACTACTCAGCTGCTCCAATACATTCCACCATAGAGTTAATTACCAATCTTACCATGGGGAATAACTACATGCAGCTGCCCAGCCACTCAACAAGGCCTAGCCAAGTTGACACACAAACTTAACTACCACAATGATTCTCAGTTTCTTCCCACATTTTCTCCCACTCTATCCAGGATCTCCTAAACTGATCCCTCTTTGAGTGGTTCACAGTTGTAGCTGGGCACCATCCAGTTCTTCTGGTCTCACGATCATGTAGGCTGAAGTTTGCATGGTTCACTAGTCCCCTGGACTAATTGTTTCCATGTGTCTTTTGTTTTCCTCATTCTTCTTTGCTCCAGACAAGGAAAAATCAATTGTTGCAACTTAGATGGCTGCTTGTAAGCTTTTAAAACCCCAGTTACTACTCACCAAAGTAGGATGTAGAACAAATTTTTATACAGTATATTATACCAATTGAGCTTTATGGCCCCTGCAACTATGGTTCAAAGACTATGGACGGGCCCAACTACTCACTCCCTTAGGATGGTTGGCTGTGGCTAAGAAGTTATAATTTTGCCCCATTTGCTCTATTATATATATAGCCATTCTTATAGCAGATACAAATATGTATGTAAAAATATTGTCTGCCAAACTTACATATGGTCATGCATATATTCCTTTTTGCCTAGATATGCCTTATCATTCAGCCTGTCTAACCTATGTACCCACTTGTAGATTAACGTTTGTTATTACTGATAAGGCAGGATTGTGTATGTGGAAATGCTTATCTTTGCTGTGTGTTCCTCTTGTGCACCTGTGTCTTCCTTTTCCTTAGTGTTATTGTGCTGGTCACTCGCTTTTGGTATATTGCCTTTCCCATCACCCAAATCAATACTTGGAAGCAGAGTGCCACATCTTTCTCCCATGGAGCAGCTGGTAGATTCAAACAGCAACCTTTCAGTTAGCAGTGGAGTGCTTAGCCACTGTGTCAATAGGGCTCCTGAAATCTCTATTTAAAAATACATAATCATCTGTCTCATCAATTTCATTAAGAGTCTCAGATTTTCATCCCAGCTCTGAAACCAACTTTTGTGGGTTTTATTTTATTTCATGTTTAAAATGAGGAGTTTGACCCTTCCAATAATTGTGGAACTTTGCTGTTTCTAAATGTTTTAGAAACATTATATCATTAAGTTATTCATAATAATTTAATGTAGTAGATGAAATTTATTACAAATTGCACTTGACAGAAGAGGAAAATTAAACTTAGAGAGGTTATGTGACTAGCCAAAGGTCATAAAGCTAATAAATTGAGACCAAATACCAAATCAGAGATTTTTAAGGTGTATTCTAACTCTGAAAGTCTCAAATCGATTCATCTCTGCAATTTTCCATCAAGAAAACTCAAACCAAACTCACTGCCATAGAGTCAATACTGACTCATAGTGACCTCTCCTTGGGTTTCCAAGGAAGCATTTCTATGGAAGTAGATTGCCTAGTCTTCCTTCCAAGGAGTGGCTGGTGGGTTTGAACCACCAACCTTCTGGTTAGCAGTCAAATGCCTTAGGCACTAAAATGTAATACTTTCTTTTATCCTCTTTAGAAACTTTGAGTAAGGAAAAGGCCATAATCTATAATTGTTACCTAAACACTAAAAAATCAAATCAAGGATTTTCTGTGTTTCTCACATGGTGTCTTTGGAGCATATTTTCAATTCCATGCACAGTTGTCTGTCAGCAACTGGACAAAACAGGTAAATACCCTCAGAACTAGATAAATGCTTCAAGTGTAGGATAATAAATAACAAGATACAACTGGGGTAAAATTAGTCTTGATGCATTTGAGATAAAACTATAAACATATCCTTGCAGATCTTCATTATTAATGCTCATCTAGAAAAGGAATTACTTGTCCTCAGAGGAATGAGCTCACAAAGTAAAATGCCCTCTGGGGCAAGAATCTCTCATGTAGATACTTGCTTTGGAAATTTTACTAATAGACATTATTTGTTCAGTATCATATAATTCTTTCCGGAGGCTGCTCTTCATTTGAAGATTGGTAAATGGGCTTGTGTCAAGATAGCTATCAAATCTTATGGCCAAGGTAGGTTGCCAATATATGTTCTGACTTAAGCCAGTGGGAGTCAGAAGGGTTATCATTTAGCAGAAGTGCTGTCAGCAGTTTGCCTGGGCAAAATGCATAGTTCATTTTGTTTGTGTGTTTGAAAGGCAAGTGTCCACAGCTGATAGAAATACCTTTCTGACAAGCAGAGATAAAAGTCTAAAGATTATATGAATGCAGAAACTCAGAAATTACTGAAGGAGGTCCCCTATGAATTTGGTTTGAAACACCTCAGTAGGGGAGGATGAGGGAGGTTTAGCCATGGCTACACATGCTGGGTTTGTGTTATGGAAAAAGAACTTCAAGCTGCAATACATAGGTTTAATGCCAGCCACAATTACTCTACTCAGCTTGTGAAAAGTAGAGTTTTGATTCAAGAGATGTGAAAAAACTTTTTAAGGAGTTCAATGTAGTTGCTGTTTTCTATTAGTGTGCCAAGTTCAATTTTAAACTGAGATGAAAAAGGAAACCTTTCTTTGGGCTAATAACCTGCTATATAGTTTCATTTACCCATACAAGAAGTAATAATAGGACACTTTGTCATTCACATGTAAAATTTATTCATACCTAAATTTAGAAGTGCCAAGAATCCTGTGATGAAAATATCTGATAAATTTCAATCCAAGTTAAAGATACAGGAAAAATATAGACATTCAACTATGGATCATGTGTGTTTTTGTTTTCCTTGAAAAGTGTTTAGAGTAAAATGACTCTGAGTGACCTGAAAATTGTTTCTTTCCTTTAAAAAATTCTACTTCTCAGAGGAGAGGAAAATGAGGAGTTTTTGTTTATGGGGTACTGAGTTTCTGTGATGACAACTTTTAGAAATGGATAGTGTCGATGGTAGCACAACATGGTGAATACAACTAATGTCACTAAATAATACACTTAAAAATGGTTCATATGGCAAGATTTTTGTTATATATATTCTATCACAATAAAATATCTTACATTTTCAAATTCTCAATTTCTATAGTATTTTAAAGAATATAAGTGTAGCTTTCCTAAATTCATGAGACTACTGACATTAAAGTGATGACATATTCTACAAATGAGGTTCTTAACAAAAATCATGCATTTATAATGCGTTGTTTTACAAGTCTTTGGGCTCCAACTCAATGAAATTGGCACCTCTCCCCCATTCCTTTAGAAGAAGGCAAGAAAGCCAAGCTGCCTGGCTACACCTCTCTCTCTCTTGGCTCCAAACTCCAGAAATAATCATCATAACCACACCCAAATCATTTGTTCAGTCATGTAGAAAATAACCTGAAAAGGGAAAAGAAAATTTTAGCTCTCATGTTTGTTAGTCATGCTCAAACAACTCAGGGAGTGGAATTCTAAATTCTCACTTAAGTATATCATGTTGATTTGAACTTCAAGTATCACAGGTCAAGTGGGGCAAACCTCCTAGCGACTGGATTTAAAGTCCTTATCCTTCCTTCTCAACAGCAAAACCAGACAAAGAATTTTTTTTTTAGTAATGCCAAGGAACCCTGAATGGCAATTTAGGAGATTATGACTCTTCTGATAATTCATCAAGCTGCAGAGAGCCTTTCTAATTATACCACTGTCCCCCACACCTTCATGCTTAAGGGATGAGTTATTGAATTTATGAGAATAACTTCATTTAAATCCTTAACCACTAAGTGGGATTCTCATTCTTACAAACTGCATATTCTGGATTTATATTTGTGGGGTGGGTAGAGCTGGAAAAGAGAAGACACTTTCTGTCACCTTATGGCCAAAACCTGAACTCACTGCTGTTGAGTAGGTTCCGACTCATAGCGACCCTTCCTTGGGTTTCCCAGGTGCTTTCTCTATAGAAGTAGATTGCCCAATCTTCTTTCCAAGGAGTGGCTGGTGGATTTGAATTGCCAGCCTTCTGATTAGCAGTCAAATGCCTTAGGCAGTATGCCACTAGAGCTCCCCAACTTATGGCCAGGAAAGATGGTAAACCTCCCTTTAGTGGTATCTCAAATTACGTAGAAGTTAGCATAAGGAATAAGACAAAAGAGAAGGCATCATCTTGGAAGGCAGTGAAGGAAGCAAGTCCCAACTTTGGAGTATATATTCTTATTAAAGAATTTGAATTCCATTTATTACAAACCTTGTGGCTTTAAGTCACTGAACCTCTTAAGCCTCCATTTTTTCATTTGAAAAATGAAATTAACACATCTACCTTGCAGTGTTATTGTGAGGATTAGAAGTAATACACATTAGTTATGAATATACTGTTGGGCCCAGAACTGTAAGTAATTTGTGGCTACTTTATTTTCATATTGCACATAGTAATAATATTGTTGCTATTGTTGTATGCTATTGAGTCCATTCCAACTCACATTGACTCTACATGACAAAGTAGAACTGCCCCATTTGGTTTACCAGGCTGTAATCTTTCAAGCATAGGCACTGAAACAAGGCGGGCTTGTGCTTACTCACTGATCTGCACTGAACACGTTTCCCTTGTTACCCTACCGAGAGGGATCAGGTCTTCGGGAGCAAGGTAAGCACAGGCGTAGCACAGAGTAGCAGGCCGGAAGAGCAGGAGGAAGGGGTGGAACCCAGGAAGCCA